>NW_012106931.1:1461483-1462852 GCF_000951045.1 Mandrillus leucophaeus | reverse complement strand
AAAAAAAAGATAAATTGAACTTCAAAACTAAAGCTTTTTGGCCAGGCACAGCGGCTCACGCCTGTAATCCCAGCACTTTGGGAGGCCAAGACAGGCAGATTGCTTGAGTTCAGGAGTTCAAGACCAGCCTGGGCAACATGGCAAAATATCGTCTCTACAAAAAACACAAAAATTAGCCCCGCACGGTGGCATGCACCTGTAGTCCCAGCTACTCAAGAGGCTGGGGTGGGAGGATCACTTGAGCCCAAGAGGCTGAGGTTGCAGTGAGCCAAGATGGTGCTACCACACTCCAGCCTAGGTGACAGAGTGAGACTCTCTCTCAAGAAAAAAAAAAAGAAAGAAAAAGAAAAAAAAAAAAGCGAACTTTTGTGCTTCAAAGGAAATTATCGAGAAAGTAAAAAGACAACCCATAGGATGGGAGAAAATATTTGTGAATCATATATCTGATGAGTCTTGTATCTAATGCCCAGTGGCTCACGCCTGTAATCCCAGCACTGTGGGAGGCTAAGGCAGGCAGATTACTGAGGTCAGGAGTTTCAGACCAGCCTGGCCAACATGGTGAAACCCCATCTCTACTATAAAAATACAAAAATTAGCTGGCCTTGGTGGCACGCGCTTATAATCCCAGCAATTCCAGAGGCTGAGGCAGAAGAATCACTTTAACCCAGGAGGCAGAGGTTGCAGTGAGCCAAGATGGTGCCACTGCACTCCAGCCTGGGTGACAGAGTGAGTGAGACTCTGTCTCAAATAACAAAAAAAAAAAAGAAAGAGTCTTGTATCTAGAATACATAAAGAGCTCTTGTAACTCAATAATGAAAATGTGAGTAACTGAATTAAGAAATGGGAAAAGGATCTGAATAGACATTTCTCCAAAGATATAGAAATGGCCAAAAAGCACATGAAAAGATACTTGACATCATTAGTCATTAGAGAAATGCAAATCAAAACCACAATGAGATACCACTTCACATCCACTAGAAAAGATACTAATAAGAAAGATGGAAAATAACAAGTGTTGACAAGGATGTGGAGAAATTGGAACCTTCATACATTGCTGGTGGGAATGTAAAATGGTTCAGCTACCTTGGAAAACAGTCTGTCAGTTCCTCAAAAGCATAAACATATAGTTACCATATAACCTAGCAATTCTACTCCTAGGTATACGCCAAGAGAATTGAAAATAGATACCCACAAAAAAAAAATGTATGTAAATGTTCACAATAGTACTATTTATAACAGCCAAAAAAATGGAAACACGCCGGGCATGGTGGCTTACACCTGTAATCCTTTGGGAGGCTCAGATGGGCATATTACTTGAGCTCAGGAGTTCAAGAACAGCTTGGGCAACATGGCAAAACCCCATCTCTAC
>NW_012106931.1:1455434-1461233 GCF_000951045.1 Mandrillus leucophaeus | reverse complement strand
AATAGCAGAGAGAGTGACTGAAGCCTCCCATTACTGAGCCTCTCCTCTCCCACAGACAGCAGGAAAGCCAGAGCACGAGGCTTCCATCTTTCCCTCCCTCCCAAGTACACTGCATTGCAGAAGAGCAGCTGTAGATACCGCCCAGAACTCACTCCTTTCATTTCCACAATAGACAAATTGTAGGGACAGAATCACCAAGGGCTATGGGGAGCTCAGATGCCCAGCTGGGAGCACCCAAACCTTGCATACTTACTCCAAAGCAAATGATGCCAGCCAATCTGAGAGAGGACTCACAGTGGCCATTCAGCTAGAAAACAGCCATTGAAGAGCAGGACAGAGCAGAGAGTGGGATAGGCGAGTCCCCAGAGAACACAATGGAGACAGTGTTCTGAGCACAAAGCGTGCTCCATCCACCCTCATCTTATCACACATCCTTGCACCTGATGGGTGATGGGGGCATGGGGACCAGTTCTCCCATTGAAAAGATGATAGTAGAGGCTTCCAACACATGCAAGAGATTAGACCAGTCACTTCCTAGACAAGTCCTTCCTGCACATGAATGGGTCAGACCCTGCTCTTGCCATCATTGACAAAATTAAACATTAAATTTCATAACTGCATAACTGAGATTGTTTACTCACTGCAAATTATATGCTACCTGGACCTCCCACAGGAAGGCAAAAGTAAGGTCCCCTTGGGAAGCTGGCTGCTGGCTGCTGCTCACTGGGGCTCCAGCTTCTACCCTCCCAGATCTTGATGTGCTGAGAACTTTAATGCCCACAGAGGATACGCCAGTGGGGGAGGGGCGGGGCGGACCAGCACAAGCCCATCGCTTTACTCAGACAGGCAGCAGCATTTCTCCTCTACAACTTCAAGGCTCCCTGCAACCCAGAGTTTCTAATTTGAAAAGGAATTCCCTTTCCTGCTTGTAGATTCAAAGAAGTATTAGCCTGTCAGAGACTGAGAGCTGTTAGAGATATACAAGGCTCATTTGATGGTCCTAAAAAGTTTCCTACCCCCACTTGGTACTGTTCTCTCCCAACCTTTCCCTTTTCTTACAAATATCATGCCAAGGGTACTGACATTGTCCCAAAACCTAGGACCACAGCACAGGGTACAGGTTCCTGTGCATTCCCCCTACTAGATACTCTGCCTTGGTGAGTAGAGCCAGCACCAACCCCATACATGAGTGCATAACAACACTCATCTCACTGTCCAATTAAAAAGAAAAAATAAGTATTCAACTTACTACAAGGTTACAGTGATCAGGAAAGTGTGGCACTGGCATAGGACTAGACATATAGATTAATGGAATCGAATTGAGAATCCAGAAATAAGCTGATTTCTGACGAGAGGACCAAGACAATTCAAGATGGAAAAATAGTCTTCTCAACAAGTAGTCCTGAGATAACCGAATATACACATGAAAAGGAATGAAGTTATAATAAATAAAAGAGAAAAAAAAAGATAAATTGAACTTCAAAACTAAAGCTTTTTGGCCAGGCACAGCGGCTCACGCCTGTAATCCCAGCACTTTGGGAGGCCAAGACAGGCAGATTGCTTGAGCTCAGGAGTTCAAGACCAGCCTGGGCAACATGGCAAAATATCGTCTCTACAAAAAACACAAAAATTAGCCCCGCACGGTGGCATGCACCTGTAGTCCCAGCTACTCAAGAGGCTGGGGTGGGAGGATCACTTGAGCCCAAGAGGCTGAGGTTGCAGTGAGCCAAGATGGTGCTACCACACTCCAGCCTAGGTGACAGAGTGAGACTCTCTCTCAAGAAAAAAAAAAAGAAAGAAAAAGAAAAAAAAAAAAGCGAACTTTTGTGCTTCAAAGGAAATTATCGAGAAAGTAAAAAGACAACCCATAGGATGGGAGAAAATATTTGTGAATCATATATCTGATGAGTCTTGTATCTAATGCCCAGTGGCTCACGCCTGTAATCCCAGCACTGTGGGAGGCTAAGGCAGGCAGATTACTGAGGTCAGGAGTTTCAGACCAGCCTGGCCAACATGGTGAAACCCCATCTCTACTATAAAAATACAAAAATTAGCTGGCCTTGGTGGCACGCGCTTATAATCCCAGCAATTCCAGAGGCTGAGGCAGAAGAATCACTTTAACCCAGGAGGCAGAGGTTGCAGTGAGCCAAGATGGTGCCACTGCACTCCAGCCTGGGTGACAGAGTGAGTGAGACTCTGTCTCAAATAACAAAAAAAAAAAAGAAAGAGTCTTGTATCTAGAATACATAAAGAGCTCTTGTAACTCAATAATGAAAATGTGAGTAACTGAATTAAGAAATGGGAAAAGGATCTGAATAGACATTTCTCCAAAGATATAGAAATGGCCAAAAAGCACATGAAAAGATACTTGACATCATTAGTCATTAGAGAAATGCAAATCAAAACCACAATGAGATACCACTTCACATCCACTAGAAAAGATACTAATAAGAAAGATGGAAAATAACAAGTGTTGACAAGGATGTGGAGAAATTGGAACCTTCATACATTGCTGGTGGGAATGTAAAATGGTTCAGCTACCTTGGAAAACAGTCTGTCAGTTCCTCAAAAGCATAAACATATAGTTACCATATAACCTAGCAATTCTACTCCTAGGTATACGCCAAGAGAATTGAAAATAGATACCCACAAAAAAAAAATGTATGTAAATGTTCACAATAGTACTATTTATAACAGCCAAAAAAATGGAAACACGCCGGGCATGGTGGCTTACACCTGTAATCCTTTGGGAGGCTCAGATGGGCATATTACTTGAGCTCAGGAGTTCAAGAACAGCTTGGGCAACATGGCAAAACCCCATCTCTACCAAAAGTACAAAAATTTAGCCAGGTGCGATGTTGCACACCTGTGGTCCCAGCTACTCAGGAGGCTGAGGTAGGAGGATCGATTGAGCCCGGGAGGTGGAGCTTGTAGTGAGTGCAGATCATGCCACTGCACTCCAGCCTGGGCAATAGAGTGAGACCCCATCTCAAAAAATAATAAAAAATAAAAATAGAAACAACACAAATGTTCATCAGCTGATGAATGAATAAATAAAATGGGATATATCTACACAACGGAATATTGTTTGACAATAAAAATGAATGAAGTACTGATTCATGCTACAACAAGGCTGAGCCTTGAAAACATTATGCTGATTAAAATAAGCCAGGCAGAAGGACCAAATATTATTATTCCAATTGTATGAAATGTCCAGAATAAGCAAATCATAGAAATAGAAAGTAGGCTAGTAGTTGCCAGGGACTGAGGAGAGAGGTAATGGGTACAGGATTTCTTCTTGGGTGATAAAAATGTTCTGGCATTAGATAATGATGACAGTTGCACAACTCTGTGAATTTACTAAGAACCACTCCATTGCATATTTTTAAATGGTAATTTTTATGGTGCACAAATTATATGTCAATACAGTTATTTTTTTTAAAGAACAAATAAAAACAGGTGGCCAGCCCACAGACCACAGTTTGCCAACCTCTGAACAAGTTCAATTCTTCCAGTTTACAGTTGAGCAAACCAAGAACCTAAAGAGGAAGAAAACTAACATCTGCTAAGCAACAGCTATGTGCTAAATAGAAGACATTTTGTATAAATTTTCATTGTACATTAACTGGTTGTTTGGAACAAAAGCAATTCACTGAAAAACACATGTAAAACAAGTAGTAAGATGCTCAGGACACAGTAGA
This sequence comes from Mandrillus leucophaeus, assembly GCF_000951045.1. NCBI lineage: Eukaryota > Metazoa > Chordata > Mammalia > Primates > Cercopithecidae > Mandrillus > Mandrillus leucophaeus. The sequence continues at coordinate 1,457,532 of NW_012106931.1, read as the reverse complement.
TGTTCACACTGTAACAATAATATGTTTTTTGAGCATGTAACAAAAAAGGAAAAAGAAAAGCAATAAGTGCCCAACAGTGGGGTCCATTTACCATTTATGCCATCTGTACATAAAGGATGGGCTTGAATTTTTAGCTTTAACTGCTTTTGACTGCTTTTTAAAAAAAAAGCTAGCATTGTCCACAGACCAAAAGGCAGGAGGTCTTTATAAAGCAGGGCACCACCCACTAAACACACACAGAACACACTTTTTCTGCAGCATCCAAAGGGGCCAACTGTGGCTGAAGAAGCTCAGAAACATTCCAGCTCACAGATGCACCCCAGGTCTCAGTACTTCAGCTAGAGAGTCCTCTACACTGCCTGAGAGAGCCACACTGTTGCTCTAGGCAAGATCTTCCCACATGAAGACACAAAGGCGCATGGCCCCTGACTCCTGTTAGACCTCCAGGCTCATCAAAGATAGGACAAACCCCTTCCACCCTATGAGGATGTTCAGCCTGCCAGCGTTTCATCAGTCCAGGCCAACAAAGGTTCACAGTTCATGTCAAGCATCCAGACCTTCAGTACTTGCTGGGAATGTGAAAGAAGAAAGACCAGACAGTAAACCAAAATGTTCCCAGGGCAAGCTAGTCACACGACTCGAGTCTACAGGGGCGACGTCAGGAAGATGCGGTTCTATACTGTGGAGTTGGGGAGCTAAAACGGAACAATAAGATCTGCTTCATAGCTCAACTCCAGGCACTTAGGAAACAAGTGTGTATTTCCCTAGGTTTTAGGAAATACAATAGTAAGAATTACAGAAATGACAATAGAGCCCACTGCCTTTGTCAAAAAGTCATAGAACATTTTTTAAGCTTCCAACTTCAGAACAAAGCATCATCAAGAAGAAATTACATCTCCCCAGATCCCTATATGCAAGGGATCCATGGACATAGAACCCTATTTGCAATGACCTCAAGAAATTAAAAAATCAGGTACGTGTGTGCACTGTTGGAGGGAAGTAGTGGTTAGAATAAGAAAATGGGAAAAGTGGTAGTGCCCATACAGCTATATCAAGAAAGATTGTTCCTGGACCATGGAGCTCAAAGACAGGAAACATAACACTTTTTTTTCCACACAGATATAACATAATGAATAGAGTTTTATATTCTATATGATTAGAACTATAATCCATCTACACAAAAAATTTAAATGTCTTGGGAATGAGTCTGATAACAAACCAATAATCAACCACATGGTTGCTCAACATTTATGGAAAGTGACGTGGTAGTATGCATCAAATGCCCTAAAAAAAAAAAAAAAAAAAGGCCTTTTGACACAATAGACAGTTGCTGGGAAGTTAATCCCCAAATTTTCAGGATTCATGATACATTTATACAATGAAATACAATGCAGACACTTTTTAAATGAGATAGTGCTGTATGTAACTTACTGGGAAATAAGCCCATAATATAATTAGCTAAGAAAATATTATAAAACAATACATGACATCACATCATTCTTGTCCGAAATAATGACAATAAGTACACACAAGGAAAAAAAATCTAGAGGGTTAGACTTAACTGTTGCTATTTCAGGGGGATGAAATCACTGGCTTAATCTTTCTACCTTATATACTTCTTGTCAGAATTTTTTTTAACAGAATGTGTGTAGCTTTTCTATTTAGAAGAAAATGAAAATATTTATTGTCTTAATTATCTGGTTAATTAAATCCCTAATACACAGACATACACAAATACATAAAATAAGCCTCTACAACACATGCCTTTAGAGGGTGCATAGTGTGGCTATGGCATTTGTTTAAGCAATTTTCTAGTATTGGATATTTAGGTTGTTTCCAAATTTTTGCCACTATAAACAGAACTTGGATTGTAATCCTTGTGGCTAAATAGTTTCACATATTTTTAGTTACTTCCTTAGAATAAATTCCTAGATTTGGAATTGCAGGCCCAAAATATGGACACGACTGAGGACTTTTGACCCATATTGCAAAATTATCCCATTAAAAAGTCAGTGCCAATTTACTTTCCAAACTGCAATGGAAGGGTACCCTTTTCCCTTTATCTGACCCTGAATATCATCATCTTTTCCCAGTTTTT
>NW_012106931.1:1448036-1452054 GCF_000951045.1 Mandrillus leucophaeus | reverse complement strand
CCTCCCAAAGTGCTGGGATTACAGGCGTGAGCCACCGCGCCCGGCTGGGTTTTTTTTCTTAAGTGGCATAGTGGTATCGACACGACAGAAAGATATGAGTAGTAGAACTACAGTAGAGATGGGAATAATGATGATGATAATGACAAAACTTTATATATTATTTATGTGTTCCAAGTGTTTCATGTGTGTTAACTGATTTTATCTTCATCACAACCTAATGAAAGAAGTTATAATAATGATCATTAACAATAGTAATTATAGGAATATGTAATATGTAATAATTATTATGACATATAATAATAATGAACAACAGAAAAGCAATCATAATAATCAATCTCCACTTTTCAGATAAGACACCCAGAGAAGCTTGGGGACTTACCTGAAGGGTGGAGGCTGAGCTTCGTGCCAGGTGTCCAGCTCCAGGAACAGCACGCTAACCAGAGCACCAGACTGCCTCCTTCCAGAGCACACCTCAGAGCCTCCTTTAAAGCTGCCAGCTCAGAAAGCCAGCAGAGTATAAAGGGCTTCCGAGGGCTCTGGACTTAGGAATTCGTGAGTCTGAACTCCAGCTCTGCCACTCCACATCCCACACCTGTTGCATCCTCTATAAATGGGGATAATGACACCTACCTCACAGGCTTGTGGTAAGGTTTAAATGACAAAATGAATCAAAAGCACCTCTCCCAGGGTCAGCAACGAAAGTCGGTTTAACCCGGTGACTATCAAGCCTGGCTACCCATTTGAATCAACCAGAAAACTTTTTAAATGCTGATATCCAATCCCCAACCTCCTTATCCCTCTACATTTCTACCTCAACAGAAAGTTAGTCTCAAATCAGTAATCCACTGTGTCCCACCTGGATATGAAACCTGAAGCCCCTCAGACCAAAGACCAGCCTATACACCCTTTGCCACATTGATCGAGAATTACAGGCAAGCTTTTAAATCCCTGAAGCCTCTGCCCCTGGCTCTAAGACAGCAGGAATCCCCCCAAATGTTGTTTGATTGGACAAAGGAAGTTGCAGGTGCCAGGACCATTCCCAACAACTTGGCTAAGCTCACCCTTGTCCAGTGACCTTCCCCACATTCATCAGGACAGCACCTTCACCCAGCTGGCACCATATCTGACTCTCACAGAAGCTTCCCACCTCCCACCTCAGCCACAAGCCCCTGCATAGGAGGAAGCAGCCCAGAAGCTTTCCTGAGAAGCACCTTTCTGTCCCACCGTTGCCTGTGTTTTAGAAATAGTCTATGCCAAGGCCAGGTGTGATGGCTCACACTATAATCCTAGCACTTTTGGAGGCTGAAGCAGGAGGATCACTTGAGGGCAGGACCTCGAGACCAATCTGGGCAATGCAGCAAGATCCCTGTCTCTAAAAAATATTTTTAAAATAAGCTGGGTGTGGTGGCGTGTGCCTATAGTCCCAGCTATTCAGGAGACCTGGGTGGAAGGATAGCTTGATCCCAGGAATTCAAGGCTGCAATGAGCTATGATTGTGCCACTGCACTCCAGCCTGGAGTGAGACCCTATCTGCAACAGAGTGAGACCCTGTCTTGAAAAAAAGAAAAGAAAAAAGAAATAGTCTGTGCCAAGATCAACACAGTCAGCATTACTTTGACAATACACTAACCAGAAGACCATCCAAGATGAGAGGTAGGACTGCCTGACTTAGGTTTTAAAATCTTAGTATATGCATACCTGTATGTGTATATACACACACACACACTCACACACTCCAAGAACTATAGTACACTTTGTGCTCAAAAAGGACTCTGCTTCGTTCAAGGACTGGGTATAGAAAGCAGGGAGGGCAGGGGGTAGCAATAAACAGGGAAGGGAATACTGGGGTTGCCCATGGAAACTGGCAGGAATAAGAAAAATAATCAGCCCACATTTGACAGAAGAGAAAAGCACAGCTCTGGCCCTCAAAGGAGACAGCCAGCAGGGAGGATGGGGACCAAGCAATGCCAGTTTCCTGGCTCGGGCTACCATGCATCTTTTCAGGACCTATTGCCAGTTGGCAAGAGGTGGCGTGGGGGGCCGTGGAGGGGTCGGGGAGGGGGAAGGCAGCACGGAGGAGAGTTGAAGAGCCACTCACTCAACTGTTTCCCAGAAAGTGAAGGCGCCAAGCAGCCCTCGCGCTCTCAGGACACCTCCCCTCTGCTTCCGTCCAGGAAAGAGCCCAAGAGGATTGTCCAAGGCCTCACCTGGGTAAAGGAGCCGTCCTCGCCACACTCTGGGACAAACACAGCTTCCTGAGGCTTCTTGGCTTGCTCCAGGGCTTGAGCCCGCTCCAAGCGACACTTGCTCTGGCCAGCATCTGAAAGGGGAGAGGAGCGGATTTCATATTTCACTTGGATTCGACACTGGGGCCGAGGGACAAAATGGCTGAGAAAACCACTCCACCTGTGCGGGAGCCCACACACAACCAACTGGCTTCTCCAAGCCTGAAAGGGCTGTGGCTAGGGGCTGCTGCACAGACCCCCTTCCCTGCATGTCAGTCACAGAAAAGTGGAGGAGTCATGTTTTTCCCAAGTTCTGCCTGTCTTTTCTCCCAAGTACCTCTACCCTCGCCCCATAGAAAATAAAAAATGTGTTACTTCCATGATTTTTCACTGGGTTTATTCTAAAAGTAGTAAGCCCAACGGGGGTTCAACTATATCTTATGGTTCAAGAATTGCAAGTATTTTCTTTAGAAAATCAGAGGCTCTAGCGCAGCCTGCTTAGCCACCTACAATTCCTGGGATGGCTCGAAGCAGTCCGGGACTACAAATTCAAATATGTTCAGGATTCAGGAAAAAGATACAAATTAGAGAAACCAGCTGGATATGAGAAGAATGACACTCAGTTCTGAGAGGCTACAGGGAGTGCTGTAAGACTGTGGCAAACTGGAGAACAGGCTCCCCTTTAAAGGGGTAGCTGTTATGCAGGTCTAGTCATGTGTTGCTTTGTAGGAACACAGATCTAATGTTACCAGACTTCCCAATTTTGGAACAGAAGGACAAAAAGCAAGATTTTTTTTCACTGAATCTCCCAATTTTTAAATGTTATCCCAAATGTTTTTTGCTGTTTTTAAACAGGCAAGGAGACCAAACAAAACATATCTGTTGGCCAACAATTTGGAATCACTATTTGGGAGCCAGCAATAATGTCTTGCCGTTTTAAGCATCTCCATAAAAAGAAAAAGGAAAGCACTCGCCAGATAGCAGCACATCTCTTTAAGCCCTAGCTTGGGGGCAGTGTGTGAAAGACAGAAAAATGCTCATTCCTTCAGGTAGACCAGGCCTTCTTCCTTCCACCCTGGTGGAAGGGGTGGAGAGACAGGAAAGCAAAGTGAGTAGACAGATTTATTCCAAGCTCCCCTGCTGCAAATGCACAGTGAGGGAGCTGGGGTGCCCAGGAAACTCTCCTTGGCTGGGCAGGGGGTGCACACACTCACCTTTGCATCTACCTCGATGCACCACGCCCAGGGTCTGGTCTCGGCACTTGGCTCGCTGGTACTCACACATGGACTCATAGGACCTGCCATCAGAGGCACAGATGGGTTTGGGTTGAGTCCTGGAGCAGTGGAGGTTGCACTGAGGGTCACGGTCACTTATTAGAAACTAGGTTGGAAAAAAGTGAAAGGGTACAGAGGTTACTTTTGCAAGAAAAGTAGGGGCGAGTCCATGACTTACAGTACTTGTTTGCCTTTAGAAAGTAAGTCCCGAATAAACCCAAATAAAACCCTGAAAGTCAAGGGAACGGAGCAGCCACAAAGTCTAACCAAGGAAGGCATCATCTATGCCTCATACAAACAATAATGTCTAACAATTACTGACCATTAACAGGCACTGTGCCAGGTAATTCGCATCCAGGACCTCAGTCCTCACAACAACCCTATGAAATAGGAACTCTGTTCTGTAGACAAGGAAACCGAAGCCCAGAGACATAACTTGCCCAGTGTCACATAGCTATAAGAAGTGGAGGCTGAATTAGAATCTAAATCTGTCAGAAGTAAAGTCAAAGCTTTACCCTC
>NW_012106931.1:1446635-1447986 GCF_000951045.1 Mandrillus leucophaeus | reverse complement strand
CACTTATTGACTATTTATTATTATTGTATGATCGGTTTATTGCTATCTCTTGCCCACATTTCTACTAGAATCTTTTTCTTTCTGAATTGCAAGAATTCTTTACATAAGATTAGCTCTTTGTTGTTAAGGCTAATGTGTGTTGTTTGCTTTTAGTTTAATTTTTCTCTTTTTAGAAATGGGGTCTTTCTATGTTGTCCAGGCTGAAGTGGAGTGGCTATTCACAGATGCAATCATAGAGCAATACAGCCTTGAACTCCTGGGCTCAAGCAGTCCTCCTGCCTCAGCTTCCCAAGTAGCTGGGACTACAGGCTTGTGCCACCATGCTCAATTCTGCTTTTAGTTTGGTTTAAGGTGTTTGTGTCCAAAAACTTAAAATTTGTATATATTTTCCTAACAATAAAAAACATTCAGAATTCCAAATAACTGACTTATAAATGAGCTTTTGAAATATTATTGTTTGAATGTTGTCTTTTATATAGTTACTTTATCATATGTCTTAATCTCTTTTCTGCATGTAAACTCCTTGAAGGCAGAGGTCATGACATTTTTTTGAATCCTCCCTAGCAACCAGCACACAGCCCACAATATAGCAGAGCTCAGAAACGTCTGGGATGAAAAGATATTGTGCCTGGGGATTTGCTTTGAAGCAATCCAGTTTGGGGGCAGGAGATGGAAATGAGGTAAAAATGAAACAGAATTGGCCATTTGTTAATCATTGCTGAAGGTGGGTGATGGGTATATGTTCATTATATTATTATTTCTACCTTTTTGTATTTTTTTAATTTCCATAATCAAAAGATTGTGTTTTTTAAAATGTTTGTTTCATTGATTGGTCAATAGCATTAGAAAGAGAATTTCTGGCCAGGCGCGGTGGCTCAAGCCTGTAATCCCAGCACTTTGGGAGGCCGAGACAGGCGGATCACGAGGTCAGGGGATCGAGACCATCCTGGCTAACACGGTGAAACCCCGTCTCTACTAAAAAATACATAAAACTAGCTGGGCGAGGTGGCGGGCGCCTGTAGTCCCAGCTACTCGGGAGGCTGAGACAGGAGAATGGTGTAAACCCGGGAGGCAGAGCTTGCAGTGAACTGAGATCCGGCCACTGCACCCTAGCCTGGGCAACAGAGCGAGACTCTGTCTCAAAAAAAAAAAAAAAAAAAAAGAGAATTTCTGCAACAACAATGGTGATAGAAATGGAATACATATGTATCAAGGCCACTTCTGTAGCCCAAAAAAGTTAAGAGCACAGCCTTCGGTATTAGGCAGGCTTGAGTACAAACTGTCTTAGGCCCTCGATATTAGGCAGGCTTGAGTACAACTTGTCTTAGGCCCTCGATATTAGGCAGGCTTG
>NW_012106931.1:1442596-1446585 GCF_000951045.1 Mandrillus leucophaeus | reverse complement strand
AGGCTTGAGTACAAACTGTCTTAGGCCCTCAATATTAGGCAGGCTTGAGTACAAACTGTCTTAGGCCCTCGATATTAGGCAGGCTTGAGTACAAATTGTCTTAAGCTTAGGGACCTCAAGTCAGCTATTCGACGCCACTGAAACTCCATTTTTCTTTATAAATAAGGGCATTAATAACTATCTCAAAAGGTTGTAGTAAAGATTAATGAGTGTAAAACACAGGGCCTAGCACCTGATAGCACTCAATAAAAAGCGGGCATCATTGTCATTCAGTGATACACACACTTGTCAAGCTCCAGCCAACACAGCCTGATGGTGACAGCCCAATACCCTTCCACTGCAGCTGAGATTTCAGTTAATCAGCTTGGGCACCAGACAACTGCTTGGCAGAGGACTTGATAGAACAGATGTCAGGAGTTGTGTTCCGGATACCCAGAACAGAAAACAGATAAGACCATAGCAAAGGACAAAGCCTATAGCTCCTGACCTTACTCAGCAGGTCCCCAAAGAGGCTAAATTCCACATCTCAAGGAGGCAATCGAGAAACAAGAGTGATGAAGTCCTTACGAAAGTGGTTTGAAACTTTGATCAAACATTGGCATCACCTGGGGAGCTCGAAAAACCACAATGTCTGTGTCCCACTCCCAGATTTTGATTTAATGGTCTGGGATATGGCCTAGGTTTCAAGACCTTTAAAAGTCTAACATGATCTAATGTACAGCTTTAGTGTCGCTGCTGTAAAAGAAAGCTGAGCCACTCCTGTGTGTGAGTTGGGGTTGGAGGTAGGGAGGGAAGAGGACAAGGGAAAACAAAGGGAAAGAACAGAGGCCAGCGAGTCCCACATGAAGCCCATTAAAGCCAAGTCAGTCATGTGGTCTCAAGCTGTGTCCCATGCCAGACAAATCCAATCCCATTAGAGTCCCATCACTCCCCACATAAGCTTCAAGAGAGGGTTATTGTGTAATCATTCACAGGGCTAAAATATGTGACTAATGCCGGGATGCGTGCATATCAATATTCTAAAGAATATTAAAGCAATGTAGTTTATCTCTGGGTTTTGGTCTTGGGGGGAAAAAAAAACGCCCAGCTAAGTGATGGAGGTTGGAGAAAGGAGAAAACATCCATCTCCCCGGCATTTTGGCAGCCTGTCAATGTGACTGAAGCACACTCAAAGAGGCAGCCTTATTTTGTGACGTTATTGCAGTGTCTTTGATCAGCGGGAAAAGCACATCCATTTCAATCACTGTAGCTGGGATGGACCTGCTGCCTGGCTGTCTGGCTGCCCACCAGGGTGAGCTAGCCTTCAGCCTATAGACACATGGCAGTGCTTAGCATGTCAAACAAATGAGGGGGTTCTTAACTATCTACACAACTCTTGCTGAACATCAGGGACTCTCTCGTTTACCAATTTAGCCTGGACTAATCTGGAAGTTCCTTTCCCCCAGTAAACACCACCTGGTCTGGCCTGGCCTCATCAAAACAAAAGCTGGCCAGTGGGCTGTCTGTCATGAGGTAGCCATCACTTCAGAATCAGGAGGGCAGGGGTCACCCGTTCCTATAAGCAACACACCCAGGATTACACAAGCCTGGAGAAAGAAAAAGCCAATGGCAACGAACTCCACTCTCCTCCTTTACCTTCACCCTGTCTCAGCCCCAAACTGATCTGAGAGAAGTCTGATTCCTCCATGCAGACATGAATTCTTAGCAATGCAGTTTTAAATCTATGCAAAGATCACCCACATTCTTTTTACCAGAATAAACAGTTTTTTAAAAATTGATGGAAGAGTTCATCCATTTTCCAACTTGGGGATTTTCAACAGAAGCTTTGGTGGGTTTTTTTCTTTTTTCTCTTTTTTTGCTCTGCCTCCCGGGTTCACGCCATTCTTCTGCCTCAGCCTCCTGAGTAGCTGGGACTACGGGCACCCGCCACCACGCCTGGCTAATTTTTTTGTATTTTTTAGTAGAGACGGGGTTTTACCGTGTTAGCCAGGATGGTCTCAATCTCCTGACCTCATGATCCACTCACCTTGACCTCCCAAAGTGCTGGGATTACAGGCGTGAGCCACCGCGCCCGGCTGGGTTTTTTTTCTTAAGTGGCATAGTGGTATCGACACGACAGAAAGATATGAGTAGTAGAACTACAGTAGAGATGGGAATAATGATGATGATAATGACAAAACTTTATATATTATTTATGTGTTCCAAGTGTTTCATGTGTGTTAACTGATTTTATCTTCATCACAACCTAATGAAAGAAGTTATAATAATGATCATTAACAATAGTAATTATAGGAATATGTAATATGTAATAATTATTATGACATATAATAATAATGAACAACAGAAAAGCAATCATAATAATCAATCTCCACTTTTCAGATAAGACACCCAGAGAAGCTTGGGGACTTACCTGAAGGGTGGAGGCTGAGCTTCGTGCCAGGTGTCCAGCTCCAGGAACAGCACGCTAACCAGAGCACCAGACTGCCTCCTTCCAGAGCACACCTCAGAGCCTCCTTTAAAGCTGCCAGCTCAGAAAGCCAGCAGAGTATAAAGGGCTTCCGAGGGCTCTGGACTTAGGAATTCGTGAGTCTGAACTCCAGCTCTGCCACTCCACATCCCACACCTGTTGCATCCTCTATAAATGGGGATAATGACACCTACCTCACAGGCTTGTGGTAAGGTTTAAATGACAAAATGAATCAAAAGCACCTCTCCCAGGGTCAGCAACGAAAGTCGGTTTAACCCGGTGACTATCAAGCCTGGCTACCCATTTGAATCAACCAGAAAACTTTTTAAATGCTGATATCCAATCCCCAACCTCCTTATCCCTCTACATTTCTACCTCAACAGAAAGTTAGTCTCAAATCAGTAATCCACTGTGTCCCACCTGGATATGAAACCTGAAGCCCCTCAGACCAAAGACCAGCCTATACACCCTTTGCCACATTGATCGAGAATTACAGGCAAGCTTTTAAATCCCTGAAGCCTCTGCCCCTGGCTCTAAGACAGCAGGAATCCCCCCAAATGTTGTTTGATTGGACAAAGGAAGTTGCAGGTGCCAGGACCATTCCCAACAACTTGGCTAAGCTCACCCTTGTCCAGTGACCTTCCCCACATTCATCAGGACAGCACCTTCACCCAGCTGGCACCATATCTGACTCTCACAGAAGCTTCCCACCTCCCACCTCAGCCACAAGCCCCTGCATAGGAGGAAGCAGCCCAGAAGCTTTCCTGAGAAGCACCTTTCTGTCCCACCGTTGCCTGTGTTTTAGAAATAGTCTATGCCAAGGCCAGGTGTGATGGCTCACACTATAATCCTAGCACTTTTGGAGGCTGAAGCAGGAGGATCACTTGAGGGCAGGACCTCGAGACCAATCTGGGCAATGCAGCAAGATCCCTGTCTCTAAAAAATATTTTTAAAATAAGCTGGGTGTGGTGGCGTGTGCCTATAGTCCCAGCTATTCAGGAGACCTGGGTGGAAGGATAGCTTGATCCCAGGAATTCAAGGCTGCAATGAGCTATGATTGTGCCACTGCACTCCAGCCTGGAGTGAGACCCTATCTGCAACAGAGTGAGACCCTGTCTTGAAAAAAAGAAAAGAAAAAAGAAATAGTCTGTGCCAAGATCAACACAGTCAGCATTACTTTGACAATACACTAACCAGAAGACCATCCAAGATGAGAGGTAGGACTGCCTGACTTAGGTTTTAAAATCTTAGTATATGCATACCTGTATGTGTATATACACACACACACACTCACACACTCCAAGAACTATAGTACACTTTGTGCTCAAAAAGGACTCTGCTTCGTTCAAGGACTGGGTATAGAAAGCAGGGAGGGCAGGGGGTAGCAATAAACAGGGAAGGGAATACTGGGGTTGCCCATGGAAACTGGCAGGAATAAGAAAAATAATCAGCCCACATTTGACAGAAGAGAAAAGCACAGCTCTGGCCCTCAAAGGAGACAGCCAGCAGGGAGGATGGGGAC
>NW_012106931.1:1435006-1440736 GCF_000951045.1 Mandrillus leucophaeus | reverse complement strand
TGTGGCAAACTGGAGAACAGGCTCCCCTTTAAAGGGGTAGCTGTTATGCAGGTCTAGTCATGTGTTGCTTTGTAGGAACACAGATCTAATGTTACCAGACTTCCCAATTTTGGAACAGAAGGACAAAAAGCAAGATTTTTTTTCACTGAATCTCCCAATTTTTAAATGTTATCCCAAATGTTTTTTGCTGTTTTTAAACAGGCAAGGAGACCAAACAAAACATATCTGTTGGCCAACAATTTGGAGTCACTATTTGGGAGCCAGCAATAATGTCTTGCCGTTTTAAGCATCTCCATAAAAAGAAAAAGGAAAGCACTCGCCAGATAGCAGCACATCTCTTTAAGCCCTAGCTTGGGGGCAGTGTGTGAAAGACAGAAAAATGCTCATTCCTTCAGGTAGACCAGGCCTTCTTCCTTCCACCCTGGTGGAAGGGGTGGAGAGACAGGAAAGCAAAGTGAGTAGACAGATTTATTCCAAGCTCCCCTGCTGCAAATGCACAGTGAGGGAGCTGGGGTGCCCAGGAAACTCTCCTTGGCTGGGCAGGGGGTGCACACACTCACCTTTGCATCTACCTCGATGCACCACGCCCAGGGTCTGGTCTCGGCACTTGGCTCGCTGGTACTCACACATGGACTCATAGGACCTGCCATCAGAGGCACAGATGGGTTTGGGTTGAGTCCTGGAGCAGTGGAGGTTGCACTGAGGGTCACGGTCACTTATTAGAAACTAGGTTGGAAAAAAGTGAAAGGGTACAGAGGTTACTTTTGCAAGAAAAGTAGGGGCGAGTCCATGACTTACAGTACTTGTTTGCCTTTAGAAAGTAAGTCCCGAATAAACCCAAATAAAACCCTGAAAGTCAAGGGAACGGAGCAGCCACAAAGTCTAACCAAGGAAGGCATCATCTATGCCTCATACAAACAATAATGTCTAACAATTACTGACCATTAACAGGCACTGTGCCAGGTAATTCGCATCCAGGACCTCAGTCCTCACAACAACCCTATGAAATAGGAACTCTGTTCTGTAGACAAGGAAACCGAAGCCCAGAGACATAACTTGCCCAGTGTCACATAGCTATAAGAAGTGGAGGCTGAATTAGAATCTAAATCTGTCAGAAGTAAAGTCAAAGCTTTACCCTCAAGGATGTCCAGCCTCTCCATCCATGCAGACAGCCATGCAGCCTCTATTTGGGTGCATCCTCAAATCAGGAACACACTCTCAATCTCCAAATTCCATCTCGGGAAAGTTTCATTTATTAGATGGTATTGAGCTCCAAATCTATCCTCCCTCCAATTTTTGCCCACCTCTCTCTGGCAGAATACAAGTTAAATAATTTTCTGTGAGAAACAGATTTCCTGATTTTTAAAATAACAATAATCAGCTTGGAAAATATTGAGTTCAGCAGATTTTCTTGGTGAAGGGCTTCTCAGGTGACTCTAATACATTCTTATGCATTGTGAACCTCCAAGACACATAGTAAATTAAAGATAGCTACAAATTATTTGCTACTCCTCCCATTGAGCTATGGAGTCTAATTTCCTCTCCCTTGAATCTGGACTGGCCTCAGGAACTTGCTTGACCAAGAAAATGCTATGGGAGTGGTGTCTGGGGACTTCAAAGTTAGGTTACACGAAGCCTTGCAGCTCCTACCTGGGCCTCTTGTAATACTCACTCTTGAGGAAACCAGCTGCCGTGTAAGAAGCCTAACAACCCTGAGACCATCATACTATGAGGAAGCCCAAGTTTACATATGTCAAAACTATGCAGAGAGAGAAACGCCCAACCAGCCCAGGCACAGAGACATGTTGAGTGAAGAAGCCTTCAGGTGAGTCTAATCCCAGCTGTCATCTAATTGCAACTCACAGGGATGAAAATAAACAATTGCATGAGAGACCCCAACTTCAGAACCACTCAGCTGAGCCCAGTTAACCCACAGAACTGAGAGAGAGTATGATAATAAATTGTTTTAAGCCTTTATGTTTTGTGGTAGTTTGTTACACAACAATCAACCAGATCAAGGGGCATATACAATGAAGGATCTTCCAAAGTTACTTAACCATGAACCCCTATATCAGGGAACCCTCTGTTAACAACAACAGAATACAGTTGGAAAACAATAATTGGGCTATTACAATCCATGAGCTTCTGTTCAATGACTCACGGTTAGACTGTACGGGCCTTGAGACCTGGGTCTACTCTTATCTACTCCCATATAGCAGAGTCCTGGGCACACAGAATGAGGCTCTTCATCAGACTGGGTTGAGGGAATGAATGTCCCACAATAATGAATGGCAATGTCATGAGCACACATCAGGCTATTGGTAATGGTAGAGATGACTATGTAATCAAATCAAGCTCGTAGAGGTTTTGGGAAGGCGTGAATATAAGCTCTGTCTCAGATGTATTTGTGGGCCCTTTGTGTGAAGCAAACAGATGAGAACTTGTTGACCCTTTTCCAGAACAGCAGAGAAAGTTTCAGAGGTAGTACCACACCCTTCAAGGGAGTACCGGAAACACACATTCCACACTGGCCAAAATCAAAGAGGACCTGAACCTGTCCATAAACACACAGACTACATCCCGGCTATAAAACCAGTCCCTCCTTGGGACTGGGCCTCATGCCTGGGTGCTGGCTGCCTAGCACAGGGACAGAGCAGCTAAGGGCTGAAACCACTGCACAGGACTTGTCCAAATGGACAGTGAAATTGCGCTTTCTCTTCAGACGCCTTCGGCAAGGTCACACCTGAATCTTGCCCAGGGCCCAAAGGGAAATATCCAGATAGTGTCTTGTGAGCACAGCATTTGATAGAGTCCGGTGTTCAGGGGTAAAAAATAAATAACTCAGATCATCGTCTCCAGAGGAAGCCCACAGCCTCCAAGGCTGCCCCACAGAAGAGGGGTAAGCTGACAGGGGGAAGTGGGAGAGTACATCATTGTTCAATCAAGCCCTGCACATGACCCCCAGCCTCAACTCCCTTCGAGTTGCCCCTGCTTTAAACCTGCGAGCCGTGTCCCACTGCTCGGGGACTCTTACATCGTCTCCTGGGCCTGGTGAGAATCGGACCCAAGGGCCCCTCTCTAGCCCTCCGCTCTCTCTTCCTTGCTCTCCCTTGCTCCCTGCTGGTGGGGCACACAGGCCTTCCCATTTCTCAGATGAGCTACCTCTGCTGCTACCTCCAGGCCTTCAGGCACACTGTTCCTTCTCCATTCCCTCCCACCCTGCTTTGGATTTTGACTCAGGCGGTCTCTTCCGGGAGGCCCTGCCTGACTCTCCCAGGTGAGGATGATATCCTGTAATACTCCCTCATACTTCATTTTTCTTTCATGGCTCTTCACACAATTTGTAATGAAGAATTCATTTGTGTGATTTGGTTACCAGTGGAATCCCCAACTCTGAGCTCCATGAAGATGAGAACGATGTCCGCTTTGCCTGTGAACACCTCCCCCGAGCATCTAGCACAATCCTGGGGCCCTCCATCATGTGTGGGAGGAGTGCAGCCCTGTAGCAGCATCTCCCACATGCCATTCCTTCAACACCACTGCCAATGGGACATCACGGGCCTGGCTTTCTGGGCTCCTGCCTCCCCTGGGGATCACCAGGGCCACTCCTCATGCTCCCGTGCTTTGAGCCTTGCCATCCTCAGCCATGTTCTCCCATCGGACTTCTGCATTGCACGTGGGCAGAAGTGGCCCAGAGCCTGCCACCTTTACTCCACCTCAGAACAAGAACTCTCATCAGGAGCATCTCGTGCTGGGCCTGCCCTGCCTGGAGGGCAGGGCTGTCTCACCTGGATGTTCAGCATCTGGTGTCTGGCACACAGAGTAGGCGCTTGGTCAACAGTTTTTGACTTTGTGAAATCCTTTTTGCAAGTGGGCCAGTGTTTCTGTTTGTTATAATGAAAGGCAGTGGGACCTAGTGATTAGAAGCTCGGCTCTGGAGCCCAGCAGTCGGTGTCAGTACCAGCACCAGCACCCACATGCTGTTTAACCTTGGGAACGTTGCCTTGCTTCTCTGGGCTTTTAGTTTTCTCATCCATAAAATGAGAGTAGTAACAAGCCTTGCCTCATAGGGTGGTGCGAAGATTCAATTATTAACATATCCTAAGTTACGTATAAGTTCTTGTTCATCTTCTTTCTTTGGAATTTAAGAGAAGCGGGGCATGGTTTAAGAGAACACACAGAAAAAAGAGGGAGAGGAAGACAAAGCTTCTTTTCAAACCCACTGAGGCTGCCTAGTTGCCTGTGCTGTAGCTCATGGGACAGGAGAGCTGCCAGCGTCCCCGTGAAGTTGAACTGCAGGCCAAAAAATCAGTTTGAAAATGGATTGCTCTATGCCAAGAGAGAGGCCACAGCAGCTGTGCCAGAGACCAGCTCCCTAACAAGGGGAATACTCTGTCTGCAAACAGACAGGTTAAAGAACTTCAGAGGCCCAACCCATGCCAACACACAGAGATCATTCTCAGCTTCAGAAGAGCACCCAAAATATTCCTGTCTAGAAATTACTGGTCCCTAAGCCCAAATAAAAAGTTCGGAGACAGCATGGGGTCATTGACAATCTTCAGTCAACTATGGTGTCACATTTTCATCTGTTTTAGGAACTGTGTATATTTGTGATTGTTTTCAGACACACGAAAAAAATGAGTTCTATAAAATGGAGCTTTAACCAGATGACTAAGCCCTAATAAGATCACCCAAACCTCCGGGGCCCCAAAGGGATTATTCTGTGTCCAGAAACACTGAGGATGAGGTAACACTCCGGTTCGTTCCTTCATCTGTTCATCTGCTCTTTACTCAATAAGTGATCACCAACAGTGAGCCCAACACTGTACCAGCATAGGAAGCAATACGTAACCAACATGGTACCCACCCTCAGTGAGCTTACCATTTAGGGTGGAGGCAAGGAGCATGTTAACAGGACACCATGGAGCTATTAAGATAGAGGCAATAAGAGAAGGCTTAATCCTAGAGACTCTGGAATACTCCAAAGCCACACAGTCCAACAGAACTTCTCACTGTGATGGACATGTTCTATATCTGTGCCATCCAATACAGCAGCCACAAACCACATGTGGCTATTAAGCACTGCAATGTAGCTAATGCAACTGGGAAATCAAATATTTAGTTACGTTTAATTTTAGTTAATTTAAGTTTAAATGACCACATGTGGCTAGTGGCTACCGTATGTAACAGCCCAGTTATAAAGTAAACAAACCAAGAGGAGACGAGAGAGGAGAGAGCATAGTCTCCAACTGAATTTTTCTCAGTTGAACCAGGTGAAGACTGATTGAGAGAAAAAGAGAAAAAAGAAAAAGAAAAAAGAAGCTGATCTGGAGAATAATTTCTGCATTTTGAAATTAGATAGTATATTAGGCTATTCTTGCATTGCTATGAAGAAATACCTGAGGCCGGGCATGGTGGCTCTAACCTGTAATCCCAGCACTTTGGGAGGTCAAGGAGGGAGGATTGCTTGAGCCCAGGAGTTCAAGACCAACCTGGGCAACATAGAGAGACCCTGTCTCTACAAAAAATTTAAAAATTAGTCAGGCATAGTAATGCATGTCCATGGCCCTAGTTACTTGGGAGGCTAAGATGGGAGGATCACTTGAGCTGGGAGGTGAAGGCTGCACTGAGCCATGATGGTACCACTGTACTCCAGTCTGGGTGACAGAATAAGAATAAAAGAAAAGAAAAGAAAAGAAAAGAGGGAGGGAGGGAGGGGAGGAAGGAAGG
>NW_012106931.1:1412949-1434936 GCF_000951045.1 Mandrillus leucophaeus | reverse complement strand
AGGAAGGAAGGAAGGAAGGAAGGAAGACCGGCCAGCCTGAGACTGGGTAATTTATAAAGAAAAGAGATTTAATTGCTCACGGTTCTGTAGGCTACACAGGAAGCATAACACTGGCATTTGCTCTGCTTCTGGGGAGGCCTCAGGGAACTTTTACTCAGGGCAGAAGGTGAAGCAGGAGCTTGCATGTCACATGGCAAAAGCAGAAGCAAGAGGGATAGGGGGGCAGGTCACACACTTAACCAGATCTCACAAGTACTCACTATGGCAAGGACAGCACCAAGCCATGAGGCATGCACCCCAATGACCAAAGCACCTCCCACCAGGCCCCACCTCCAACATTGGGGATTACATTTCAACATGAGCTTTGGTTGGGGACAAATTTCCAAACTATGTCAGATAGAAAATCAGTTCACTATTATGGGTCAAAACTAGGATATTCCAGGAGTTTGGAGTTGCTCAGGAGCAATCATGGTTGGTGGAAATTTGGGGACTTGGACAGGGTCAAGCCATCTCTCCAAGAAGTCAAACACTGAGCCATTTCCTTCTAGAGGGGAATAGCAGTTTTACAGAAATATTCACATATATTCCTTTCCTTCTTCCTAACCAAAAGACAGTAAAAACAAAATAATAATGTTAATTATGATTGCATAATACAGAAACCAAACAAAAGGAGCCGGGATAATTGTATATCTGCAGTTGTCTCTCCCACCCATTCTCCTTGCGGGGTGGATGACTTCGAACATTCTGTGTTTTGTTCACATTTGTAAAATAGGACAGATACTTGATATACACATAAACAAGTCATTTTTCCTATTGGAAAAGTAAGCTACTGACTGGGGGCTGCCTTTGCCATGGAAGAGATCAGGGTAGATGAAATCAATTTTGGACTAATCATCCCCTCCATCTGAAATGCACACATGCTGGTTCTTTCCCTTCAGTCTCCAGCAGAGTAGAATGCAAGCCCTGCCACAGCTTTTGCTCAAGGAGACCACCCCAATAACACAAGCTGTGTTAGGTTTGACTAACTGCCAAGTTTCCATGACAATATAGAGAATAAAAAAGCCAGCTTAAGGTTCCATCTGGGAGGAGATGTTTAATTCTTTATAATATAGAGCTGTTCTCACACTCTTAACTTCAACCTGTTAGTATCATGCTGACTTAACCAATATCTAAAATCTAAACAGGTATTTTTCTGGTAATATGCATACCCCTATATTTTTCCTGGGTGTAGAGGAGGAGACAATAGCCATACTAAACAACCAGGTCAGTGGTCTATCCACTGGATTTGGGAGAGTGAAGTCCACAATTTGGAGCAGCAAGTGACATTTCTCTGAGCTATCATACTCAAAACTCACAGGCCAAACTCAAATTAATTTTAGGTTTTTCTTTAATAAATTCATATGTAACACAGCTTCAAGTACTCACTTTCAACCTTTTTGCTTCACTTACCTATGGGAGCAAAACAAACCACCCCTAAACCTAGCAGCTTCAAACAACAATTTATCATTTCTCATAATTCTGTGGGTTGACTGGGCTCAGCTAGGAGGTTCTTCTGCTCCACATGGTATCACCTGAGGTTACAGATTTGACTTCATTTAGTTGAGAGCTTGGCTGGGGCTCTGCCTCCAACAGGCTTTCCTGTCTTATCCATGATGACTTCATTTAGTCCTTTATCTCTTGCCTGGGTGTTTGACTCTTTGGCATCAACTTCCTCCCCCATCCCTACCCCTAATTCAAGTTCAAATTCCACATTGCCACTGAGGTTATCATCCTAAAAAGCAAATACTTTCATATGTTAAACACCACCATTAGCTTCCTTGGCACTCCTGCTGCACCGTGTTTATACTCCCATCAAAATCCTCAATATACTGCATTATCATTTATCTATTTACATGTCTATAAAAGATTGTGTCTTATTCCTCTTTATATACATAAGGCTTAACACAGCACCCTACCAAAAAGTTTGTTCAGCACATATTTGAGGAATGAATGAATGACTATCAAACCTTACCTAAAATATACCATGAAGAAGTACCTCCTTTTTCTGTCACTTACTGTGAAAAGAAATATTCTTCGTCCAACAACCAACAACAGCTTAAAGCTCTCAAATGTATAGTAATTAAAGGTATTTGTTCCTTTCTTTTCTTTAAAGGAACATCTATCTCTTAGATAATAAAAGCCACATATTAAACTTGGTAAATTTTCCTTGGATTAATGGAAAGGAAAAAAATCTCTAATTTAAGAGAATGTACCAGTATGGCTGAGATAGTACCCATATATCATTAAATCATCATGGAATTCATTCCCAATGAGCCTGGCCTTAGCCCCCAGGAAGCCTTTCCACTATCCCAGAGATGTCATCTCACATAACTCAGGCAGTATCTGAGACCCTAGACTGATGAGCCTGAAATGAATTATAAGTCAAGGTAGGAAACTCTGACAATTTAACAGCCAATGTGATTAGCACTCTAGTTTTTCGAGCAGCTACCATATGCATGCACTTGAGTAAGAACAATAGTCAGATGGAAAAAAAAAAGTCATTTATAAGTCAACTTTTTGACACCGTAAATTCATTTTTCTACAGGCTCAACATTGTAAATAATGGTGAATTTTCTCCACCTGCAAATGTCCAATCTCCAAATGCCTATTTGGAAGGAAAGAGAAGGAGAACAATCCCTACATGTACACCTGCTAGGTGGTAACAGGCAGGGCAGAAACCACAGCCCAGTTCGGCAGCTCCATCCTGCCTCTGGACTGTGCACACACTGGCCCCTTTCCCTGGAATGTTCTTCCACCTGATGAACTCCAATTCAGGGGTAAATGCTGCTGCCTTGGGGCATCTGACTTCCAAAACAGGTTGGGATCCCTGTGATGAGCCCCAGAACACCCACTATGGTCCACTGTGGCCTGTGCCATAATTGTGATTAAAATGGCCCATCATTTAATTTTACATTGCTTGCCCATGCCCCTCCTCTGGGCTGTAAGCTCCCTGAGGGCAGAAACCAAGATCTGAGTGTGACACTGCTGCATCCCCAGTGCCCAAAGGAGGCATTTAATAAACATGCATGGCTTGAATGAATGAGGAGAAAACCGAGGCTGAGCAAGGTTGTCAGTAAGTGGTAGAGCACTCCTGTAAGTCTGATCCTCACAGCCCAGATTCTTTCTCCCACACCACACTGCCTTCCTCTATATAGGGATATCAGACACCATGCCCCAGATGTCACTGAGGGGCAGAAAGGGCTTTGCTGTCAGCTCTGGCAACAGTGGTTTGGGTCTATAGTAGTGACCCACAGGAGAACAGAAGAGGAGAAGGGCACCAGAAGCAAAAAGAGCTCTCCCAAGAGAGGGGATACTTTTCTGTCTTGTTTGTAAATCACAGTCCAGCTCAAGTTTTTAGAACTCAAGTACCAAAAAGCATTTCTGGGAGGTAAACCTGCAATTGAAAGGGGGGAAAAGTCACTCTTGGAGCCAACGCCTGGAACAAAAAGCGGAGAATCACATTCCAGACGTCTAGCTGCGGCTCAGCCGCTTGCTCTCCAACCAAGGACTGTACGCCTCTCACCACATCCTTCACCATCTGCAAAACTGGACTGTGGCTTTTTTCTCTGTGGCCTGCATCTTTGGGAATGGAAAGTGGTTTCCCATTAAAACATCAGTCACCCACCCACTATCAAATTCGTCATTTGCATTAAAAATCCACATCCCTATATCTGCCAGCTCACTCTCACCCTTCCCTGACCCCATGACCACTGCATTTACACAGGTGCAAAGAAGGGCCTCGACCTGCTGCCTTCAGAGTGGGGCTCGGTGAAGATGGAGGAGGGAAGATAAGGGAGGTCAAAGGGAATGAGAGGCCTGCCAGCAATGGCAGCATCTGCTCTTCCTCCGCACACCTCCGCGACAGAGCCTGACAGCAGCATGCCCGATTAAAGGGCTTTTCACGCTGCTGAGGGAAAGCAGACACCCCCTCCAGCTGTTGGGCAGCTGGAGCCACTTCTGTTGTTTTAGCCAGGAGAGGCCTGACCTTCGTCACCCCACCACCACCCCCTCCCCAAGGGAGGAATTTAGCGGTCACTTCACCCTACCCACCCGACTTCCCTCCTCCACTGTGTCCCCCACCCCCAGCAGCCACAGGGATGATGGGCCAGGGCCCAGGGGAGAAGGCTGTCTTACACCAGGTGCCACTGTGTGGGAGGGCAGGAGAGAGGAGGACCCGTGGGTTTGACAAAGCAGCTGAGACCCTGGATCTAAAGAGACCCTAACAAAAATGCAAAGAGGGCCGAGTTAACTTACATGCTCCCAAACCACTCAGACTCTGTCTGCAGCCCCAAACCCATGCTTCCTGTCAATCTTTTAGAAAGGCAGGTGAACATAAAGTGAGGGTTAGGGTCCAAGTCATCAAATTTCAAAAAAAATAAAAATAAAGCTTTATTCTAAGTGAAAGAAGCCAGACTCAAAAAGTTAGATACTATATAATTCCCTTATGTGACATCCTAGAAAAGGCCAAACCAAAGTGACAGAAATTGGATTAATGATTACCAGGGACTGCAGATAAGGAAAGAAGCAGGAGAAAATGTTTTTGGGTGATGGAAATATTCCAGATCTTGATTATGGTAGTGGTTATACAACTATATACATTTGTTAAAATTCATAAAAGTATACACCTAAAAGGGGTCAATTGTACCCCATGTAAATTACAACTCAGTAAACAAACAAGATAAAAACAACAAACACAAAACTAAAAAAAAAAAAAAAATCCAAAGAATGTTTGCTTTGAAGGGCACATCAGACCCCCATAGGCACTCAGAGAAGTTTCTGGCGATTTCTCCGCCCACCCCCTTTAATACAAGCCACCATGCTAGGTGCATTGAGAATTATGAAAATAAACAAGAACACAGGCCCTGCCCCTACAAGCTGATCTAGTTGCAAAGACTGACATCTGGACATATCTCCACTGGGGCTGCATTTTTGAAACCAGGAAGCAAAGCCTAAGTCACAAACAGATAGGATATGGGAAAATGGGATGCCAGAAAATCCAAGATGTGAGATGGTCACAGCAAACTCATAGAAAGGAAAAGAGAGGAGAGGAAAGGCAGGGAGGAAGGAGAAAGAAGCATCCATTTGGCAAAGACTCACTGAGAACCTATTATGCTCCAGGGCTCTGCTGAGTGCTGGACAGAGCAGCTGAACCTGTGTTCTGTGGGGCTAGAAGGAGAGGTAAGTTCAGACTGAAAGGATCCAGGAGAATTTCTCAGGGAAGGGGCCATAAACTGGATCTTAAAAGATTTTCACAAGTAGGAAGGGATGTCGAAAGGACACTCTAAGAGTATCACAACAGGTACACCTAAGTAGACAAGCAAAGTAATTTCAAGACAGAGTTTAGAAATGACCATTCATAGAAGAAATCAGTCCCTAGGGCCAAGTTGGGGAGAGATCATAGAGGATCCTAAAAGTTCCCAGCTGTCTTTGGTGTTTCTTTTGTTTTTTTAAAAAAACTGAAAGCCAATGAAGGAAGTAAAACACAAAATCAGACCCGAGTTTTGGAAATCTTTGGCAAGGGCATGCAGACAACAGAGAAGACACTTAGGAGGTTACTATGCTTGAATAAGGCAGCAGTGGGATGGAAAAGAAGGGGCATATTTGGGCCAATGAAGTCGTTGGGTGTCCTGAGTAATAAGTGTGGCCACACTGTAGATGATGAGCTTAGCAAACCCATCAGCGGCCCCCAAGAACTACAGCCTAGTTACAGGCAAATGTGAGTTTCTGAGTCTAACACTAGGCATCCACATGCACACTGCCTCCCCTGAGAGGTGGTTATCCCAGGCTGAAAAGCAAATGCACCAGGTGGAATATGGACCAACTGGATAAAATAAGAGCACCAAGAACCAGATCCTATCACTGTCTTACAGAAGAGGGTTGCTGTCCATGGAGAAGATCAGTGGGCTTCGTAACTGCCTTACAGGACTTCCACGAGGCTAGGAAGGGCACGGCAGGATGCCATAAGCATGCATCCTGGTGAGAAAGAAGGAGAAAGGAGGACAAGTTGAGATCAAAATACCTCTTTGCATGAGTGGCGACCTACAACTTAAAAGCCCTTTAGGTTTTAGTCCTCCTTGGTCACCAACGGGACATCAAATCTTTTACTCAGAGGTGAAGGCATTTATTTTTATTTTCTGCTTGTGCACACACACCCCTCTCCTGTCACTAAATACTAGGGAAGCAGAGGCTGGAGAAAGTCACATGCCCGTTCCCTCTCCTTATCCCTCAAAGTCTGCCACCAGCACAAATAAAAACTCCTCTCGCTCCAAATCAAATAAACAGAGAGCTCTCCAGGACCCAGGATCCAGATTTTTTTAATCCTCTCAGCCCACTAGCATTGAGGGAAAAAAAATAGAGATTAAGCTGATGGTATTAACAAGGAGCCACAAAATGGTCTTATACTTGAGGTGCATCCAAGAGATCATGGATTATATGGGAGGACTGAGACTTGTGGGGGTGCAAAGGCAAAGAGGACAAAGAAGGAGTTTCTTCATGCCCGTTTGGTTCGAAGCATACTGCCCTTCCTCCCAATGACACACACATCTGATAGGAAGGGTTTGTTAAATTAGTACCATCTCTCCACCTAGCAGGAGCAATTTATTCAGCCAAGGCTAGTAACTCCTTACAAAGCTATCCTGAACACTCCTATGAGCTCTGACCAGCAATATGCTCTAAGTTTTCATTGAGCATTACTAAGAACACAAATATCTAGCATGTCACTGAGCCTGCTGGCTTGCGGCAGCGAGCCCCGGATACTCCTGTGCCACCTGACCCTGGGCCACCATCCTCGGCTCATCATCACTGGTAGCATTTTGCACCCAGTGATATGTGAGATGTGTTTTACCACTGGGGGACTGAGGGAGAAGTTCGGTGGGGAGTGGGGAAGATGGCTGGGGTTGATCTCAATACAACTGGGTGCTGGGCAGCAACTGAACCCCTCTGGCTGGAAAAACCAGATCCCAAAACAGACAGAATTGTTTTTGCAAGAGACTTGTGGAGATTCTGGGCAAAGTGGGAGATGCAGAAGCTGAAAGTGCCATCCGAAAGATTCAAGTTCCCCTTGAGAGATTCTGGGTACTCACAAAGCTAAATGACAAAGAGAAACAGAAATTAGGCAGGTCCTTCTCCCCACCTCTGCATGAAGCCCATCCCTGCTCTGGCACCTGAATCGACAGCTTTGGCAGCAGTGGGAGATAGCCCCACTCACCTGGACCTGGCTCTCACCATGGCCACAGCCAGCAATAAGCATCCTTTGGGCAAAGAGGAAATTATAACTTATTTGTGGAAGTATCCAAGGCACCACAAAGTGGGGACTAAGGGGACTTACTGTTTGAGCAGATGAGGGTCTTAGAGTCTTTGTAATTTAGGAGTAAATATGAATGTGGCACCATTGTGTAATCACAGACAGAAGAGACCTGGAAATACCAGTTATAAGAACAGAAGCTAAGGGGAGACTGGGTCCCTTTAGCAGACTGTGGGATTCCAACAGGCAGCCCCAAACTCAGGAAGAACTTGCAAAGGCCAGTGGGGGGATCCAGAGATTGATTTTCCATAAAGATGACACTGGAACTGGCTGTGAGACAAAATGCCTTAGTGATATGGTTTGGCTATTTCCCCAACCAAATCTCATCTTGAATTGTAGCTCCCATAATCCCCACATGTGGTAGGAAGGACCCAATGGGAAGTAATTGAATCACGGGGGTGGGTTTTTTCCCTGGCTTTTCTCATGATAGTGAATAAATCTCACGAGATCTGATGGTTTTATAAAAGGCAGTTCCCCTGCACATACTGTCTTGCCTGCTGCCATGTAAGATACGCCTTTGTTCTTCTTTTGCCTTCCACCATGATTATGAGGCCTCCCCAGCCCTACTGAACTGTGAGTCTATTAAACCTCTTTCCTTTGTAAATCACCCAGTCTTAGGTATGTCTTTATTAGCAGCGTGAGAACAGACTAACACCCTCAGAAACTCACAATGTGGCTGAAACGAAGCTAACCCGGCCCAGAGTCCGGTGGAGAGTTTGAAAGAGGTGGGAATTGGATAGTGCTTTAAATAAAAGGGCTGATCAGCTGAACCTGTTCATGAGCTGAGGCATGTATGCGTCCATCAGATGGACACAGGGACATGCGTGCACACACCGTCACACTCAGAAAAGCCCATAAGAAGTCATCGTTTGGAAGGCACAATCACGAGCTCTTGTTCAAGAGTCTAGGACCAAGAATGTGGAAGAAGAAAGCTGCCAGCTAAGTTACTTGCAAAAACAACAGCACTGGAAGTCTTTGTTTTCCTCCCCTCTGGATCTGCTCTGCACCACCAGACATAAGCCCTCCAATATCACAATATGTTCCCCAAAGGAGATGAATGGAGACCCTATCAGTGTCCTATAAGAGACCCTCATGCCACCAACAGAAGTCATGGACACTCCTTGTCCCTCCTTCAATGGGCCAAATGGGCCAGGTGAGCCCCACCCAGTGTGCTTCCTGCTCCATCCCCAATACAGCAACAGCCCAACAGCATCTTAAGGCGTAAGAAGCCCAAAAGCCACCCTCCGGGCCTGAGCCACTGAACCTGCAAGACAGACTCTCCTCTTGTCTGGGTCTCCTTTCTCATCCTGCTGCAGAGCTGCCGTTAGCCCTCATGACGCCACTACATGGGATTCTTGGTGTTGCTGCTGTTCGTTTTCTAACCTTAGAAAACATTTATCCACTCACATATTGTGCTTTTACTACCTACTGTTCCCCTTAGCAATATAAAAGGGCCCAAAACAGCCTCACCATAGCCCACCCACGATAAAAGACTTCCACAAATTCTAAACATAGCAGGAGAAAGAGGCAGAGTATTATACTCTCCCAGCCCCTGGGGAGTATGTCATAGCTCTGTAATAACTAAATGGAGAACTGGTATATTTCAGTGTCATAGGATTATCATGAAGGAAAATGTCATTTAAGTGCCTGTTTAATTTGGATGAAATCCTATGGCATACACACAGGCTCATCTTCATTTCCACTTACACAGTGGAGAGATTTACACTGACAGGGGAGATAACAGAGGAAGAAATGCTTTATCCACAGCACTTGAGGAAATCCACTCCCTTACAGCACTAAGCCCTGGGAATGAAGCTGAGCAAGTGCAGACTAAAACAAACAGAAGAGGAAATCCCAGTCTTGCTATATCATCGAATTCTGTTGGGGCTGTGTGTGTTTAACTCGTGTGCTTCCTTTCATTGCTACTTCCACTGTCATTTGAGATCCTGCTGTACTGATTGATGCCTGGCTTCAGATCACCAAACACACAAGCACATACATGCACACGTGTGAGCATGCGTGTGTGCACACTCCCAAATACACACACAAAATGCTTTCAAAGTCACAGGCAAAAGAAGAGAAGAAATAGCTTGGCCCATGTGGGACTGGCGCTGTCAGACCATCTCGAGCTGAAAATCCCCACTGCATCACTCGGACAAGGATTGATGACTACTGCCCGGGCCCCAGGCTTGTGTCTGACTTCGCACAACTGTGAGGCTGTTCTGAGCAGGAGAGAAATCATGTTGACCCAAACTGGGCCAAGGAAAAGTAAATAAAACCATGTCAAATTCTACAGGCAGGAACGGGAGATCAGTGGAAAACCAAAGCATACCCACTCCTGAGGAAGAGAAAGAATGGTTCTTCCACGTACTAACCCTTTTAGTTTCAGGGCAGAGCGAAGATCTTTCTTTTAAGGATAAAAATCTGTATTTGACTACGAGGATCTTTTTCTGTTAGTCCAGACATTTAAAACCCTTAAGGTCAGATTTCCTTCAAACACGGGATTAGCCAAACTGATTGAGAGGACCCTTGCCTTTGCACTTAGCAGATCCCATCTGTTAAGCAGTCCTGTAGAAACAAGATAGCAAGGGGTGGGTGGATCTACTCCCAGAGAGCATGCAGGGCACACCAAGCAAAGCCCGCACACTCTTAAAGAACAGGAACTCCACAGGCTTTCTGATGCGAAGGATAGCACCCAAAAGACTCAGGACTAAAGACTTTTCACCCAGCCTTCAAAGCAGTTCTCAAGACTTTTTATTGGCCAGGGAAATGCTCACAATATAAAATTAACTAAAACTAAAGCAGAATATCAAACATATATATATAAATATATATAATATAATACTTATGTGTGTATATATGTAAGTAATCTTTCTGCCACTCCAGAGAGAAAAAGAGAAAGACAGAAGATAGGAAATATACCAAAATGTTAATAGTAGCTGTCTCTGAATGGTAGGAATACACATGGGTTATAGATGAGTTTGCTTTTTTTCTTGGCACTTTTCTTGGCACTTTTCCAAGTTTCCTACAATACACGTTTTAAAGGGATGAGAGTGAGGCACATACAGAATCCAAACAGACTGACCCTGACCTGCCTTTAGCCAAGTTGCACCCAAAGTTCTACCCCAAATTCTGCTGTCACCTCAAATGCATCCAACACTGGCCAGCAATGGCCCACACAAGGCCAGGGACTGAGCGAAGCTTGCCCAGACTTGCAGTGGGAGGGGAAGGGGAAAGGACGCCTTCTCGGCTTCTTGATCTCTGGAAGTCTGTTCCTCTGCATCACACCTACAGTTCTCAGAAGCTCAGCACAGAACAACTCCGTGTCCTTTCTCAACAGTATCATTAGCATTGCAGGCCCAGATGCCCTCTCGGGCAGTGTCTACCCAGGCAACAGCGTCCTTACCACATAGTCTCCCTCTTCAGCTCAGATGACACGGACAGGCAGTCTTCAGCCTTCCATATGATGCTGCTTTGAATCTCACTAGTTGGGATGAACTCTAATGTCCCAAGCCAAAATGGTGCTGAGATAGGGCCTGCCAGCCACACTCAGCAGCCTCTCTAGGGCACACATGTAACCTGTACGGGCCCTCAGACTAGAAGGTGACAAAGGGTGGCGATATGTCATCAACTGGGAGAATGGGGGAGAAATGAAAATCACAGGGCCAAAAATAAGACCTCACAAGACATGCACCTGTAGCTTCAGGTAGAAGAGGGATGTGGAGGGATATTGGCTCTCCCATCATTGCTGAAAGATGCCCTTAGAACAAAACTCTCCTGGCATTCATTTCCTTGGAAAACAATTCAAAACCTGAAGGTAGTTTCATACGCTAGCTCCACAACTTGCCACATTCATTCGTTCCATAAATATTTACTAACCCCCCTCTAAGGTCAGCCACTGTACTAGGCACAGGATCTGCAGGGAGGGGCACACTGCCATAGTTCCTGCCCCTCATGGTCTTGTGAACGCAATCCTTACTGTTCCTATTTCACATCCTTCTAGGGTCTTGGTACCCTTGAGCTACAGTCAGGTCCCAGGCACAGACTTCAGAGTGGGGATACACCAAAGCCCAACCACCCCTGTGTTGCCACCCACATGTAGCAAGCTCCTTGGAGGAGGTTCTTCTTGGTCTGGCTCACAACACAGATGCCTCTCGAAAAGGCAATACCATTCCTGACCTAATCCAGAAAAACATATCAACTCTAAAGAGACCCCAGCAAACTAGCTGTAGGAGGGGCTCGGGAGGCCGCAGGGCAACTTCAGAAGTTGCTCAAGCTAATCAGAGTAATTAGACTACGTTTAGACACAGGGCTGACTGCCTCCTGAGCAGCCTTCGAAAAGACAGGGCTAAGGGTGACTTGTGCTAGAGTGTTTGGTCTTGTATAAGAAACTATTTCTTATAGGGAAAGCAGAAAAAGACAATTTTGAATTTTTCCTTTTTACCTCGATGGAGTATATCTCCCCAACTTATGGTGCATTTAAAAGCATCTCTGAAGGGGACACTTAAAGTAGAGGTTGCTTTACTTTAAACAGATTCCCCATGCCAGATCTAAATCTATTTGGGGTCCCTGTCTCCACCAGAAAACTGCCTTAAAATTTTTATTTTAGTGCAGAAGTTCCAAGAAAGAAGACTACATTTATGTAAAACCTAGACTATAAAACACCCAATTGCACTGCTGAAATTTTACAGCATTCTAAGAGGGAATTAAAGAGGAAGAAGTCATAGTAGAATAGAAATCAGTTTCCAGGGGATTCTCATGTATTGCATGCCTTCTATGTGCCAGGCACAGGGCTAAGAATTTTAAATAAATTATTTTCATTGATCCTGACAACCACCCAAGAGATAATCTTCTGCATCCCACTGTGCAGATGGAAAAACTGAGACTCAGAAAAGTTGAGCAATTGATCAAGGCCATACAGTCAGAATTCGAACTCAGACCTATGGCTCCATTATATGACAGCCAACAAGGACCAAGGAACTGTGTGAAGACCCAAAGGAGCTAAACCCCCAACTCAGCCTTGAACTACGTAAAGGCTCAGCAACTTAAAAAATTAAGTCCAATGTTGTGATGTTTTTGCATAATTTAGTAAAGAAGATGTAGATTTCTAAGATCCTACCACCACATTCTTACCTCCTCCCATCTATTCCCTTAAAAAGGAGAGGAGTAGGACTAAACAAAGATGCTGAGTACTTCAAAGGCCATAACACCTGGACCTCAGCAGCAATTTTTCCGGGACCCAACACTTCTCCCCTGTGGCTCAACCCCACCCCATCCTTCCTGCCCCACCTGGCTAGATTGGAGATTGCTCTGTCTCTCTCCTGGGGAGCTGCTCTGTAACACAGCAGGACCAAAATATGAGGGACAAAATTCAGAATCAATGCCGTTCTATTTCTGCCATGGGGGAATGGGCTGTCCTCATGTATGCCTCGGTAGGTGGAGATGGATGCCAGACTAACTCAGTGTCAAAGCCCTGGGCCAATGACAATACCCCAGTCATCAATCAGGTGTGATGCTTCTAACAGAAACGAGATGTGAGCCTTCAACGGGACACAGCAAAGAAGGGGGTGCTGCTTGGGAAGGTCCTCCGTACTGGGCAGAAAATGCAAGGCAGGTGGTAAAAACATGGACTTTCAGTGAGACACACCTGGGATCCAGTCCTTGGTCCTTGGACCTTGATCAAGATACTTACCTCTATGAACCTCAGTTTCCTCATCTGTTAAGGCAGGGAAATATGGCAGTTACAGTATCAAAGATGTTCTGAGGATAAAAGAGTGGGTTGGCACACAAAAACCATTTGATAAATCTTAGATGTTACTACATTAATACTTCCATTATTGACTAAATCAGGTTTTTAAACTGCATTCCATGGTTTCAACATATTTTCACTGAAGTTGGCAAGGATTCTAGATACTGGTTTGCAAACAAAGTCAAAGTTTGTATATTTTGTGAAATAGCCAATTTTCTGGCCAGGCGTGGTGGCTCATGCCTGTAATTCCAGCATTATGGGAGGCTGAGGCAGGCAGATCACTTGAGGTCAGGAGTTCAAGACCAGCCTGGCCAACACAGTGACACCCTGTCTCTACTAAAAACACAAAACTAAGCCAGGCGTGGTGGTGCGCACCTGTAGTCCCAGCCACTCGGGAGGCTGAGACATGAGAATCGCTTGAACCTGGGAGGCAGAGGTTGCAGTGAGCCAAGATCACGCCACTGCATCCCAGCCTGGGCAACAGAGCAGGACTCTGTCTAAAAAACAAAAACAACAACAAAAAAAATGTCTTTTACATTTGTGTGAGCTCATTTCTTTCTAATTTTATATTACAGTGATTTTCAACACATAGCTTTGTAAAGAACCATGACAAAAAGAGGTGGAAGATATTTCAAGTTTTAAATTCAGAAACAGTGTATGTGTTACTAACTGTAGTGAGAAAAATGTCTTTCGTTTTTCAGAAACAGGCATAATGAATTTTTTAAAATAATGAACATTTTAAATGGGAGAACGATGTTATTACAAGTCTACAACTGTCATCCTGTTTCTGAAAATAAGTAAAATACTAGTACGCTAAACATCTACTTTTTATTTAGACCTTTCCCAGAAGGGTTACTGTATTGAAGTAAAAGAGTAAGATAAAAACTATATTGTAAAGACGTATTTTGTAAGAAAACTTTACCCTTTTTCGCCTGCGCTTGCTATAGATAAAACTCAGAGAACCGATCAGTTTAAACTTTTGCTCTGCACCCCATAATGTATGTCACCCTATATATACTCATCGTTAAAACTCTCTCAATGGTCTGGCTTCCGAGGACACAGTCTGATTTGATGTAAGAAGAGTTCCACGTTTTCCAGAAATTTTAAAACTGCTGCCCTAGGCTGGTGTAGTCTTGCACAGCTTATGTCAGAATTGCTCAGAATGTCTCATGGGCTTACAGAAGGTGACAGAAGAACTGCTGCCACCATCCCCAAAATACTTTCAGCCCTGCCAGAGATGCCTTTGCTCTGCACCCCCAACCCGCCCCATCACGGCTCCTGTAAGTGGTCACCAGGGAAAAGCCACACTGCCCTGCCAGCGTCTCTCCATCTTCCGGCACAGGGGCTCCCAAGGCACAAGGGTCGGTCCCCAGGACCACAAAGCCGCCTTTGAATGAATAGAGCAGAGGCCGGCTGTGATATCAGAACAAAGATTGAATGTGCCTAATCCGGCCTTTGAGAGCGGGAGGAGAGGGCTGCACCTGTATGAACAATGCTGCATCTGAAGCCCAAAAGGCACTGAAAGGTTCCTCCAGCTCCCACTGCCCCCATTCCTCCTGGTGCCTTTGTGGCGGCTTTGTTCCTCACTTCCACCACTCCTTTCACTCAGCACACCCCCAGCCCCAGGGACAGGAGGCGGCATGTGGGGCTGAGGGCGGCGTGGTAGTAAAGTCCCAGAAGGCCCCGCGCAGCAGAGGAAGCTCATCACCTGTAACTTAGCCGTACTCATGCATTCTACAGCAAAATGGCAAGTTTACCATAAAGCCACTGTCCCCCTCCTGAGCCCTTCAGGAAGCTGTTCCTGTTCAGGGGCCGTGCCTGTGGCTTCACACATCTGCAGGCAAACCAAAGCACCCCGCTGGTGGACTCATGTTTTGCGAAACACGGAGGGTAGTGGTGAAGAAGGGTGTTTCCGTTCCCTTGAGCACGCCTTCACCATACAACCCACCGCGCACCTGGCGGAGGATTGAGGAACAGCTCGGGTTCCGAGGAACAGAACGGCAAAGCCACTCCTTGGACTTCCAAAACAGGTGGAGGCTCCGTGGCTTGGGCCCTGGTGAGGTCGGTGCCCCGCTCCCTGCGCTACGCCTGCTCCACTTCTCATCCCATGCCTTGAGGTATAGCTTGGCTCAAGCTGCGTCACAGGAGGGAAAAGTGAAGAAAGCCCTCAGCCAATGACAAGAATCAGAAGTAGAAAGGCAGATTCCAGTCACAAATCTGTAGTCCTTTAACCAGTCACTAAAGCGTGGCCATTTCTCCTTCCCCACCTTTCTCCATGTAAACCTTGACTGCTGCCACCGCCACATCCCCTGATTTTCAGGAGAAGCTTCTCTTATTTTTCATAATTGTGTTAAGACCTGGTACTGCCACAGTCTCCCTCAGCCATCCTTTCTAAACACATAATGGCTCTCTAGAAATCCTCTCTTAAATCTAACCTAAATCCTTTATGCTGCAGTCTAAGCTTATTTCCTGTTGATCAATCCAACAATTATTTCTTGAGTGCTCATTAGAGGTTTGACCCAGGACTCCCAAAGAACATGATCTGGCTCCTTCCTCCAAAAGCCAATGCTCTGGGTGAAGAGAAAAGACCAGCAAACAAGGAAGAGCTCTACACTACCCGCCTGCCATGGAATTGTCTAGAGGACTGACAGTGAGTGGAGCTGAAGGTCTTGGAGAAGGAGGAGTTGGGGCAGCTGGGAAGACTGCACAGAGGGAGCGGGACTCAGGCTGCCCCTTGAAGGATAAATAACATTTGGCCTCATGGCTGAGACAAGGAAAGACATGTCAGGCAGGGGAGACCACCCCAACCTAAATAAAATGGCCATGCATGCGCAGGGGACAGAGAAAACGCCCATTTGGCTGCTGCCAGATGTCTGTGTGAAGGTGGGATGGCTCCCTCAAGACAGCCGGGCCTCAGTTCTGTGGCCCAGAAAGAACCCATGGAAGCTTGGGTAAGAAAGTCACTCCATAAAACTGATGTTTTCAGCTGCTTGGTCTGGCCACAGAGGGCAGAACAGAATGAAGGGGAAAGAGAATAAATGCAAAATGGACAGTTAAGAGGCACTGGCACAAATGCAAGCATGAGGTGTTGACAGCAGCCTGGGCTATGCTGTGGCAGTGGGGATGGAAAAGAAGAATCAATACAGGAGATGGTTTAGAGGAAGATTCTGGAAGCAGTTGTCGCCGTCTCTGGTTCCAGCCTACTTCAGTAAATGCAATGGAATTAGGTCACCCCCTGCATTCCCACCTCCAGGCCAAGAGCAGCATCAGGCACTGGGAGGCAAGTGTCCTTGCCTGGGGAGCTGGCTTCAGAAGCCACTAGCTGACCAGGCTCTCAAGGTCCTCCCTTGACAGAGCTTTTCTGAGGCCTAAGCCCTGAGGCCCAGGAACTCCCATTTCCTGACCCTTTCTCTTGCATACCCGGGGCCCTTCCTCAGACCTCCTACTGCCGAAACCCCAGACCAGCAACCTGGCTGCTGTCACTTACCCAGAAAAAGTGGCTGGAACTGACGGTGTTGTTCCTCTGCACCCAGTCAGCTGCTAAGGGGAAAAACAGGCCTGCCCCAAAGCCACAGTTTGGTTCAAACAATTTAAACATAATGTTGCACAAAAGAGGACTCAGTTTCCTCTCACCCTCATGCCAAGAGCACATCCATCTATCCTGAGCAATGTTTTTGGCACAATGCAAGTGCCTCTACGGACCTCTCAAGTGAAGTGATCCAGCAGCTCGTGGGCTGCTGGGACGGGCGGTGTGGTGGGACAGACAGCGAGGTCCCTCAGTAACTGGCCGGAGAGGTGCAGAGGTGGGAAGGGTGCTGTCAGCGGCGGGGGAAGGGTGCTGTCAGGTGGGGGGAAGGGTTCTGTCAGGGTTACAGTCACCAGGAATGAGAAGAGTGAGAGCAGAGGTGGGAACAGAATCAGGAAAGATCCAGAAGCCAAGCAGCAGAAGCATGTGTGGACTCCACAGCCCATCTCTGAAGTGGATATGGGGGTTGGGGCTGCTCCCCCAGCCACGTCTCTGCCTCCCTAGGGGAGGGTCACCAAAGATGTGGGGCCGAACTCTCAAGTCCTATACCAGACCCTACTTGCATCTCCAGAAAAGAGACTGATCCCAGCTTGGCCCGGATGCCAGGAAGAGGTTTCTGAGTAAGAAGGCTTCTCTTTTCCTTTGTCAGCCTGACGCCTCTGGGACTGCCTCCTTCCATGTCCGACCAAGAAACAAGCCCCACAATCTGGCCAAACTCCCAATTACCACTAAGAAGCAGTTCCACCTGTGTTTAATCCAGAGCCAAGAAGCTCTTTATTGAGTTGTACTTTTCCCCGGGAGATCATATCCCTCCCTTCTTCTCCGGGGGCTTGGATTCCCAAAGAAGCCTCCAAGATTCAATACTTTGGCTTCCCTGAGCCCCAGGCTTCCCTCTCACACAGCTTCCAGGACGTGTCTCTAAAGCACCCCGATGTCTTAGAAAACACTTGGTTTCTCAGGCATCTCTGTGGCCAACGTAGCACAGTAGTTAAGAGTATGGCCTTTAGAATCAGACAGACCAGGATTTCAAATCCCAGCTCTACCACTCACTTGCTGTGTGACCTTAAGCAAGTCACTTAAGCTCTCTGTGCCTCAGCTTCTTCATCTGTAAAATAAGAATGCTCATTCCATGGATTGGTCATGAGGAATAGTGAGATGGTGCATATAAAGCTCATAGCCTGGCACACTGTAAATCCTCCATAAATGGTAGCTATGTTTATTAGGACTATTCTACAGCCCTCAGACTGAAATTGTTTGGGAGAGGCAGATGGAGTAGGGAATGGAAGGGAAAGGCTTCAGCAAGAAGGAGGAAGGAAGCCTCCTTCCTCTTCCTTCCATAACGGGTGAGCATAGAGCCTCCAGGGATCTCTGATGTGGCAGACACTGGACAGTCACTATAAAGACACGAGATGCCACCTCAGGAAGGTCTCTTCCTATGCAACTTGCAAGCTTGCCACCCCTGAGGAGGCTCCCAGCTCCTGGAAGAGATCTTCCTGAGAGATCAGGGCCCCCCAGAGAGTTTCACTCCAGTGTACAGAGACTTCCAGATGGCCATTCCTTCTCCAGAAAGGTATCTTTCCCTGTCCAATACCCCAGCATCAACACCACCTAACAGCTGGGGGCTTGACCCCAACTGTTAAATTTATGACAAATGTAGAAAATAAGAACACGCATAAGCAGAGGAAGCATTATATTTAATACATGCATGTTTTAACTATTCAGGCTTTGAAGATATATAATATTAATAACTCTACTCAGATGGGGACATTAATTAGGCAAAATGAAGTTCAAAGAATTCTCCATTAATCTAGACTTTCCTCCCAAATTAATACGTGAAGCAGGCTCTTGTTTCACTTGCACTCTGAAATAAAGTCCTGGGAAGCAGAAAAGGGCCCCTCCAAAGAGCACCTCTAAAGTAGTGCACATAGAAACCCCAAGGCATCCAGCCACACCACACCAAGGATCAGGAAGATCCAGAGCTGGAACCTCGCTGGAGCTTGCAAATCCAGCTATAAAGCTGTCTGGGCTGGGCCGGACCCTCACCCCTGGCTGGCTCTGGCTCTAGCCTCAAACACACTGAGCCTGGATAAACAAACAGGGGATTACGCTGACCCAGACTACGAGGAGACTGCATTTTTGCCTCCTGAAAAAGTTGCAATTTGCCAAGAAAAACCATCTCTGATTCAGACAAGGAAAATCTCAAAATAAATCAGAGCTGCACATAGGCCCAGCACAGCCAAGGAAGCCTGCATGCTTCCTGGAGGAGGAGGGCTGACTCAAGGGAAGCCCAACCTCCTGCTTCCCAGCCTGGCAAGCCAGTGACCAGCACCAGCCATCTGGGTGCCAGCCTGAAGCATTCAGATACACAGATCGTCCTCCAGGCCTGGCCTTGGGCAAGTCCCTTCTCCTTGCTGGGCCTCAGATCTGAAACTTCCTGGACTTCATTCAAGGCACCTTTTCTCTTTGGCAGGAATCGCACTGCATCGAGGCCAGCATCCCTCCTTTCCCTACTTGCCCAGTTCCCCACTGCCTTCTCTTCCCTGCAC
This sequence comes from Mandrillus leucophaeus, assembly GCF_000951045.1. Lineage (NCBI taxonomy): Eukaryota > Metazoa > Chordata > Mammalia > Primates > Cercopithecidae > Mandrillus > Mandrillus leucophaeus. The sequence continues at coordinate 1,415,773 of NW_012106931.1, read as the reverse complement.
TGACCCCTTCACCCCTCTATTTATTCCCCTTCTAATTTCCTCAAGGGGTCCCTCTTAGCTTCACGTTACAGAACACAAAGGAACTCGGATCCATTACCCCTGGAGGAGGTGACCTGAAAGTCCCTGTGGGATGCTCAGTCCTGCCAAGTACTTGGTTCAGAAGTGAGCAGTCAAGTACCAGCATCTGGCCCTGCTAGCCTCCCTTCAGAAAACCAGAGCAATGGCTAGAGAAGTGTCTCCACCCCCAAGCAATCCGGCCCCTCCTCAGAGGTTTCCCTCCTACCATCTTTTTGTTGTTGTGGTTGAGGTGGAACCTGACTCTGTCATCCAAGCTGGAGTGCAGTGGTGCAATCTTGGCTCACCACAACCTCTGCCTCTGGGGCTCAAGAAATCTTCCCACCTCAGCCTCCCAAGTAGCAGGGACCACAGGCACTCACCACCACACCCAGCTAATCTTTTGTATTAACCAGAGACAGGTTTTCACCACGTGCCCAGGCTGGTCTCAAACTCCTGAGCTCAAGCAATCCACCCACCTCGGCCCCTCAAAGTGCTGGGATTACAGGTGGGAGCCACCACGCCCGGCTTCTCCTACCATATTATTTAGCCCTACTCCCTATCCTCCATCCCCTCACATTCTCAAGCAATTGTAAAGCCTTTCCTGGGCACTCGTAGGCCCCAGCACAGACACACAGCCAATGCTCAGAAGTTGATGACCTGCAAAACCAAACCTAAAGCCCGGACCTTTTGAAGCCTCCTTGCATGCTGGAACTACTGGAAGTCAGTCAGCACGACATGAAGCATGTTCCACATATGTTACCTCAATAAATCCTTAGCTCTAGTTTTTGCCTTTGGGCATGTTGTTTAGCTTATCTGTGCCTCAGTTCCCATATCTGTAAAATGGCATGATAATGGAACCACCACATGAGGACATTCTAAGCAAAGTGAAGTGCAAGTGAAGACACATGAAGAATTTAGAATTGGGCCTGGCACAGGTTGAGTACTCAGTTAATGTGAATCATTGTCGTCGTCATCATCATCATCATCACCACGTTCAGGTCTTCACAGCAACCTATAAGCAATCCTGGGCAAATTAACTGAGGTTCAGAGACGTCAAGTGACTTCCTCAAGGTCACCATGTAAAGAAGTGCTAAAACACGGCTTTCAAGGAGGTCTGCTGACTCCAACGTACTTTCCACCATTCCACACCCAATTATGGCTCTTTGGAGCCTATGTGCCATTTGGCTACAACAGGGAGCCAGGCAAGCTTCATCCCCGATGGGGCCCCAGTGAGGAGCAGAGAGTGAGAGGAACATGGTTTCTCAGCAATTTGACAGGATTGGTCAGAGGAGCTGGCCACAGGACAGAAAGTGGGGTTCTGCTGCCACTGAACAAAAGACCACTTGATCCTCTGCAGAGCCCCAAGGACCTGAGGCCACAAGAGAGAAGCGCTTTAGCAGGAGAAGGAATACGAACCTCTCCCGCATCTGCGGCCTGGCCCCTTAAGCCCTAATTTTTCCACTTTCCCTTCCCCAGCTCTGAAAGTTTACAGGACTGGCTGGCTGTCCTGCCCCATGGCCTAACCCAAAGCTTGAAGCAGAGAGGATGGCTTACTCCTCCCTGGTCCCTTGGTACCAAATTAAATGCAAAAATCCAATCTAGCTGGCGGCAGCTGATTGATTGGCCCTGGTATTGAGCCTTCTCCTTGCAAAATTTGCCAAAATCAGAACACAATTCAGAGATCTGAATGGCTTAACTTCATCACTGCCCTCAGAATCTCCAATCAGGAAAATCCTGCTTCTTGTTCTTCAAACAAAGTCATCGTCCAGGAGAGAACATAATTTGTGTCTGTTCCCTGGACATGCAACTCCCAGACTTTGTCAGGATTTTGGTAATACCAAGTCAGGAGCCAGTTCAGGAGACTGGAAAAAAAAAAATAAAGGCTTCTGATACTAACCAGCTCCTTGGGCCTCGGTGACAGAGAGTTCCTGGGGGGAGCTGAGTAAGTCTCTGGGGGGGTCAGGAAGAGCTAAGACTCCTCTCCAGGGTGTGCGCAGCCTTTTCCAAATGTGTCTGTCTGTCGTAGTGGTCTGAGGTATAAGCAGGAAACAGGGTTTGATTTCCTGCTCTGCTCATTCTGATAAGAAAATTGGAAAAAGAACAACCTCTAACCTACAATGAACTTTGTGGACGGAGACTACCTGGTCTACAGTGAACCCCTCCAGGTTCCAGAGAGCCAGCAGCCCTGATTCACGTCTCTCTGTTCACTTCCTCCAGTGTTCAGTCTTTCAGCCAACAAATATTTGAACCTACTGTGTGCCCAGCGCTGTTCTTAGTGCCAGAGACAGAGACACAGGGAGTAAGACACACAAGCCCCGGCCCCATGGGCTTTACATTTAAGGGGGTCAGGACAAGCACACACATAAATGGACAAAACAATGTCAGGTGGTAATCTGTGCTCTGAAGAAAATAAAATGGGGTGACAGCACAGCAAGGGACTGGATCCTATGGTTGCAAAGAGACTCTAGGGGAGGAGGTGATATTTGAGCACACACTTGAATGTCAACCTTGGGTGCTGCCCATACAAAATCTAGGGACAATCATGGTTCCTCCCCTCAAGAGCCCCCAGTGTACTAAAGGAGAAAAGATGGACACACATGTAAGAGTCACATTAGACCTCCCCTAGCTCCCCTACCTCCCCTCCTCCCCTGCCTCTACTGCCTCCTCCTCCTCCCCTACCTCCCCTCCTCCTCTAGCTCCTCTCCTCCCCCAGGTCCCCTACCTCCCCTACCTCTCCTAGCTCCCCTCCTCCCCCTCCTCCCCTACC
>NW_012106931.1:1335837-1412415 GCF_000951045.1 Mandrillus leucophaeus | reverse complement strand
CCCTAGCTCCCCTACCTCCCCTATCTTCCTAACTCCTCTACCTCCCCTGTACAAGGCAGGCAGGACAATGTGGGGGAGGGGAGAGGGGCAGAGGTCATATCATGTAGGATTCGACCCAGGCCATGGTGAGGAGTCTGAATTTCATTTCCGGGTGCCATGAGAGGACACTAGAGGGCTTCCCATTAGGGAACGTGGGATTCGATATCCACTTCATAAAGAGGTTCACCCCAGCTGCTGTGTGAAGAAGGATCACAAAAGGAATGGGAAGTGTAGACCAGTGATTTCCAGGGCTGAGTAGATTGTAAATGTTCTCACCACAAAAAATGACAAGTATGTGAGGTCATGCGTATGTTCATTAGCTTGCTGGAGAGACAGCGTGCAGACAGTGTGCATGCAGCCAGTGCATTTGGGAGGTGAGCTCAACAGGGTCTGCCGATGGACCAGATGCAGGGGTTGAGGGAAGGAAGGACCAAGAGTGATCTCTAGGCTGGGGCCTGAGTACATGGGTGAGGGGCAGTTGCCATTCTCTGAGAAAGGAAGTCTGTGGGAGGACTCAGTTTGTGAGGGAAGAGCAAGCAGAGGCATATTAAATTCTGGAGGCTTCTTGGATATCTGTAGCAGATGCTGTTGACACCCCACCGAGATCCCCTTTTTCTGGTTGGAGCAGTTCAGTTGCTGAAAGGACCGTGAATCTTCTCTCTATAGAACTGCCTTGCTGAAGGCAGCCCGACCAGGGGACCCCGGGGAGGTTACACTGCCAACTGCCCACCCCACCAGTGGCTCAGGCCAAGGCAGGACACTGCCAGGCACCACATCTTTACTTAGCCTCTTCTCCTGCCCTATTCTGCCTCCCTCCTGCATGGGATTGATTGAGGGCATGCTCTCAGGAGACAGGGCAGGATAAGTATGTCCCTGCCTTGGGTACCGTCTGCAGCTAGAAAACCAAACTGAGACCACAGCTAAATGAAGACGTCAAATCAACAGCAGGTCATAGGAGTCTAGAGTAAGGGCTAGAGATATGGTGAGAGTCACCAGGGTATGGATCTAAAGCCAAGGGACTCAATGAAATTATCTGGGGAAAGAGCACAGCTGGCATCAGAGGATCCAGGACGAAGGCATGGGGTTGTCCCGCACTGGGAGAGAATGGAGCAGGACGAGGCAGGAGAAGAGATTGAGAAGGAAAACCCAGCGAGATAAAGGGAACCAAACAGGTCTCTCTCTCCTTCTGGCCCATGCTGTTACCCTTTGTGCTCCCACCACCCCAACTCCTACGTGTGCCTGGGTTTCAGAATCAATGAGAGGGAACCCACATTTATGTAGAAATAATTAAATAATTTAAATAATTTTGCTGCATTTACTCAAACATGTATTCAGTCTTGTGAGCCAGGGAGGGAGCTGGTGTGGAGGGTGTACAGTGAAGAAGACTGAGACCTTGCCCTAGGAGTGCCCCTGGAAGAAGAGAAGTCAACAGGTGATAAGAGTCGATGTGACAACTGATGGGATGCACAAAGTCACAGGTTAACTTCTGTTGGTTTTCAGTTATCTCATCTGTTCATCCTTCCCCTCCTTTTTCCTACACACACACCACACACACACCATACACACCCAACATAAGGGCTCTATCTCCATAAGCTGATATAATGTCGAGGCACTTCTCAAAGTTTGGGTGCATATGATCACTTAGACATCTTGGCAGCATACAGGTTATCATTCACTAGTCTGGAGGGGGCCCAGGATGCTGCATGTCTAGGAAGGATGCTGGAGGCTGCATTTCTATGTGATGCCAACAATGCTGGGCAGTGGCCCACACTTTGAGCACCCAGGGCAAAGAGGACACATTACACTAGACAGCAATAGTCAAGGTCAACCTGATCCACGACTTTCCCCAGGAAAGCCAGTTCTTGTAGCAGAAAGAGCTCAGCTAGCCGTTGGCCACACTCCAACACATCAAGCAGCAGCACGTACTGTGCCCAAGCATTTAATAATGCACAAGACCTTTACGCCTGAAGCATGATGAAGAGAGACAAAAAAAGCAGATAACAACATCACCACTGTTTATTGGGCTCGCTGACTTTATGCCAGGCACCGTGCTAAGAACATTAAGTGCATTTTTCAGTCTATCCTCCCAGCCTGCAGTATTTGCACTTTTATTTTACCAATGAGAAAGCTCCAGAGGTTACATTACCAGCCCAGGAGGGCACAGCCAAAACCCAGGCAGTCCTACTTTGAAGCCCAAGCTCTGTATCATGACCACTGAGCTGCCTCTTCAGTGAGCTAATGGAGTCTGAAGCCCACTCACTCTGACCTGGGGCACTGCCTGATTCTCAACAGATGGCTGGATCCCGGAGAAGGAGGAGGTTGGGCAGGCAGGAGCAGTGCACCCAGGTGAGGCACCCCAAAATCACAGCCAGCCAAATTCATCCAGAGCACTTCAGGGGTCCAGGGATGGAAAGAGGGCTCCTTCCCTCGGGTACCTTTCTCCAACTTGATTCCTAACCTGCTATTTCTGGTTCCCATTGCAAAGCACCAGTTACTTCCAGACCCTCTGAGCCATTTTATAGAAGGAAAGAAACACATAAGAAGCATCGGTTTGTTCTCCAGCTGAACAATGCAGTGAGACCACCCAAGTTAGGGCCCAGCCCAAGCCTTGGGAATTCTCTTATGTTAAAAATGGAAGACTAATAAGATTCTCCTAGGGTTTATGTCAGCCCTCACCCTCCCCAGAATACAAAGCCCTGCACAGACCAGGGATTTCTTTCACCCCTCTTGCAGACTAGTCCACTCACCTGTGAGGCCCCAGGACCCACAGCCGAGGGACTTAGCATGTGACACATCAGGAATGTGCGACAACTGTCTGTTGAATGAATTGATGTCCCCTTCTGCCCTACTGAAAAACTTGACCCAGAATAGGGAAGAACTCAACACTCAATTTCATAGTGAGTCAGTGGAAATGAAAACCAGTGCAGTCTGTGAGCCTCATGTCCCAACAGCCTCCCCTGAGAAGGTCCAGGCCTACTGCGTGAGACACGAGGGGTTGGTCAGGCCTTCCCCAGGCACTCTCTCTCTCCATCAGCCTGCAAGATCTTGCCCATGATGTAATGACCAAGGCGGAAGTCTGCGGCGCTGGGGGCTATGGAGTCAAGCTAACTCCCGCCATGGCCTCCCTGGGCTGTGAGTCATAGCCAAGGTGATGCTCAGAAGGCATCTGGCCAGCCCTGCAGCGGGAAGTCTGTGTGAGAGAAGGCTCACAGCCCAAGTGCTCTGAAAAGCTCTCAGGACACCCAGGAGGACTATGGGCTTTGGGTGACCAACTAGGGGTCCTCACCCCCAAGGAATGGAGTGAGGGACCAGGGAGTTTTTGCACCCTAAGAAATGCAGGACTAAGGAGCACAGAGCAGAGTTCCCCATCTAATGGTGACTGTGAACTAGCTTAAACAGTGAGAAGAATTTCACCTCCAGCCACCAGGCCTCTCACTGTGCTGTGCCCTCTGCCTAGAACGCCTCCCTCCGTCTTCACTGGGCAAGTCCTCTTCCTCCAGACCATACCTCAGGCATGGAACCCTCAAGCCAGCCCTCTCTGACCTTGCAGACAAAGCCCCAGGCAAAGCAGATCCCCTTTGTAGCTCTCATCCCAGGTGAAGTCTTATTTTATTTGCATGATCCTTTTATTGCCTCCCCCCACTAGACTGTAAACTCCATGATGGCAGCAACTGTTTTTGCCGTTGTCATTGTATCCTCACCTGGCGCTGTGTCTGGCACAGAACAGAAGCTTAAAATAAGTGTGCTGAAGGAATGTTTGCATTGGGGTGGGAGGACAGAGCCATGACAACTCGGGAGGACACAGCCATCTGAATATGACAGGAAGCTGTTGAGATGTATGAGCACATAAAATATGATTCTAAGTCCTAGTTCTGGCAATAGCCCCTAAATAATAATATGAGGGCTGTCTGCTGCCAGAGAGAGCCCCACATCTCATCTGCACTGCCTAAGTTACATATCCAAAAAACCTACAGAAGTAAGTAGCAGTAACACAGCCAGCACTGGCACTAATCATATCTAGGATCAACATTTTGGGGGTCGCTCATTCTTATAAGGTCAGCCATAGCAAAGACCTAGAGATCAGAGGAGTTTTCTACTGCCAAATAGAAGGGGCTCTAGGCTTTTGGGCTTCACTGGCTTTTGTCCCCAGTGCAGGGGCACATGCTGTCCTTCTGTCTACAGATCCAGTTCCCGATAGGGGCTCTGGGCCTCGCTCTGAAGACATCTCTTAAACTAAATCCAGTCCATAGCAACAGCCTAGGCAACTGCCAAGGAGAGAGAGCACGCATCCATGCCTCCCGGGAGACTAATGGATGATGGCAGGCACCCACCTCCATGTTAAGACGCAATGTATGTGCTTTTATCCCTACTCCAGGGGAGAAAAAGGGGTGGGGGGTATTTGTGTTCATAGGATGATTTAGTCCAGATGGTTGCATTAATTTCATATTGGATAATCCTTACCCACTGTAAGTTATCCAAAATTATGTTGAATAATTGTATAGTTAAAATACATTTTTTGAAAAGTCTACCTCTGGAAGGTTTCCACTGATTTCATCACAGTCAGGAGAGTGAGTGAGGCAGGATTCCCTGTAGATCTTAGGCCCACCCAAATCCCATTGCAGCTTTGATGACTGTGAGTTGAGAGCATGAGATATGAGTCCCACTGGGCCAAGCTTGAGGCCCAGCTTCACATTCACAAGGCTAGCAATTATGGATTTTGTCAAGTTTAATACCCCCGTTTCTTCTGCAGGTCCATAACTTGTAAAATCATCACAGATGTGTTACGATATTACATGTGCCTGCTACGTTCTAGGTCTTGGTAAATCCTAGTAGTGATAATTGAAGGAGTTAAAATAATAACAATTATTTTTTAAGTACAGAAGTGAAAAGGTTCAGGGTATATGTGGGAAACAGAGTAACTTCTCCCTTGGCTGCAACACAGGCTGAACAAGACACAGGGCTGGAGAGGTAGAGTCTAAATTGAGGGAAAGGGGCTGTGAAAGCAGCCCAGGGCTTTATTTTTTCATCTCCCTGGGGAATACCTGAGTTTCTGAGCATGTTCTCTGTCCCAGAATATGAGAGGGTTGCTTGGTGCAGCTCTTTTATGGGCTTGACCTGGCTATCTAAGGCAGCAACAGGAATTCCCAATGTGAAACACCAGCCGCATAGGAAAGAAGACTCTACCCTCTTCTGCAAAAAGTAACCCTAAGTCAGAACTTCTCAACAAACCCACCGCAAGTATATGCATTCTCAGAGACAGCAGCAAAGAAAACACACAGCTAAAACTCCGGAGAAGAAGGAATCAAAACAAACAACAACAACAACAACAAAAACACGATCACCACTCCTCCATTATCCACATAAATAGAAAGAGGCTATTTCCTTCTGCCTGCACCATTTGCCTGAGTTGTATGTGATCTTATGAGAGCTACCTGAAGCACTTCAGGACACTACAAGTCAGAAGGGACAGAGAAGCTTTGTTCTTGGCTCAATATTCTGTGGCAGCTGGGCAGCTATGAAAAGTGTTACCTCTCAGAATAATAACAATAATAATAATGGCAAGTTTTTTGCCAGGTTATAGGTGTCTAACATGTTAATTCATTTAAACCTTAAAACAGTCATGTGAAATAAGTACCTTCTACAGATTTCAAAGATGAAGAAACTAAGGCACACAGAAGTTCTGTTACTTGGCCATGGTCACCAGCTGATAAGTGATGGAGCCAGGAATTGATTCCAGCCAATTTGACCCTTGGGTTCATGGTCAAAATAGAAAGGATCAGTCAAGCATGGTGGCTCACACCTGTAATCCCAGCACTTAGGGAGGCCAAGGTGGGCGGATTGCTTGAATCCAGGAGTTCAAGACCAACCTGGGCAACACGGTGAAACCCTGTCTCTACAAAAAAATAGAAAAATTAGCTAAGCATGGTGGTGTACACCTATAGTCCCAGCAGCTCAGGAGGCGGAGGCAGGAGGATCACCTGAGCCCAGGAGGTCAAGGGTACAGTGAGCCGTGATTGTACCACTGTACTCCAGCCTGGGCAACAGAGTGAGACCGTGTCTCAAAAAACAATATATATATATAGGATAAGTTCTGGGGACCTATTGTATAGCATGGCGACTCTAGTTCATTATAATGTCTTCCATACTTGAAAGTTACTAAGAGAGTAGATCCTAAGTATTCTCACCACAAAAAGATGATAGCATGTGAGATGACAGATACGTTAATTAGCTTGATTTAAGCATTTCACGATGTGTACATAGATCACTGCATATATACATTTTTGTTAATTAGACCTTAATAAGGCCAGGGATGGAGAACTGGGGACCACATTACTAGAGGCAGGAAGGGAGGTGAAGCACGTTGTATTTTTTTTTAAAGAGGACACTGTGTGTTGCCTCCCATTCTGCCTGCTGCTGTGTTCATTCAGCATCCAACGTTCATTAATGGTGGGTCCACTATGTGACTAGAAACTGTCTTTGGAATCATCCCTAAAGGCCCTTTGGAAAGACAGCAAAGATCACTGGCCTGCTGCAAGCCCCTCAACAGATTTTGTTCATATAGAAACGTGAAAAACAATGTTTGTCATTTTTGAAAAGGTGAAGAAAGAGAAAAAGAACAGCATGACTATTTTCAAAACCAGTTTTAAATGAACAACCGATGTGTTATTATCCAAAGTGTAACCTGCTGAAGACCGCCAGCACACACACTCTTGTGTTCTCAAGGTATTTACACAACACTCAGTAACAAAGCTTCTCCCAGGCCCTCACATTGTATGTTTATTTAAATGTTTTCTAAATGTGTCATTCATTGATTAAGAAGCTGTAGCTCTACGTGTTTTGTTTTTAATGCAAGCTACACATATCTGTTCATGTGAAATTCTAGAAGCAAGTAAAGTTCACCACAATGGCCCATGTGCACTATAGGCAAACGCGGGGCAGGGCTCAGGCACACGTGCTCCGTGAGCATTGCCAGTGAGGTGTTTGGGCCAACTGTCTAAGAACCCATGAATGTTCCACTTTGAAATAAAATTATCTTACTACCCTTCCTTCAAAGTTCCGGCCCTGTTTAACTGAAGAACATTCTGCTATTGCAAAGTGAAATATTACCATTTGCAGTGTAAATCACGACTTTCTCACACTTTGTGAAAATACAACAAAAACAAGATGGAATTAGGTACATTCGAGCTGATCAAATATCATTATCTGTCCTAAAATTGAGGCTCCTTCTGAATTTGTTTAGAAAAAGAGTTGTCCTGCTGTTTAAAAGTATGAAAACCACCACTGTATTATAATGCATGGTCGGTATGAGAAGTGAGAATTCATTCACTCAACATGCTTCCAGCATGTTCTAAATCTCAGGCACTGTTCTAGGCACTGGGCTTCTGGCTCTCATGAAGTTTTCATTCCAGCAGGAGGACAGAACCAATTGACAAGTACGTGATAATCTAGCAGGTGGTGATGTGCCCTGCTGAGAAAAATAAGGCAAGACAAAGGGGATGTAAAGGGTGTAAGGAGGGTGGAGATAGCAGTTCTTACCCATAGGTTGGCCAGCAAAGAGTCTCTGAGAAGGTGACATTTGACCAAAAGCTGAAGGAAGTAAACAAGCGAGCCATGTGGTTTTCTAGGGAGAGAACATTCCACACAGAGGGAACAGCAAGGGCAAAGGCCCTAAGGAGGAAATGTACCCAAGTGCTCAGGGAACAGCAAAGAGGTGGAGCAACTGGGGCAAAGAGGGCAGCTTCAGGAGGGCAGATCAGAGAGGCAGCCAAGGAGCAAATTACATGGGGCCTGGAAGCCACTGTACGATGGGCAGCAGAGGAGTGAGTGATCTGATCTACATTTGAGAAAGCTCACTCTGCTGCCATGCTGCTCATAAAGGGTAGGGCCCAAAAGCTGAAGAGAGGAGACCAGTGTGGCAGCTACTGCAGTAATCCTGACGAGAGAGCCTAACGGCTTGGACCAGGCTATAGCAGCAGAAGTGGCAAGAAGCGGGTAGATTCTGGATACATTTTTAGAGTAGAATCACTTGGATGTGCTGATGGATATGATTTGGGATGTGACAGAAAAAGGAGGGTCAACGATGACTTTGAAGGTTTCGTTGCACCTCTAAAGATAGAGTTGTCATTTACTGAGTTGGGGAATGGGTAAATGGGTTTGGTAGGTTTGGTGGGGAAAATCTGGGGTTTTTGGTTTCTTGTTGGTTTCAGATGCTTATTAGATGTCCACATAGAGATGTTGAGCAAGGAGGCAGATATGTTGTTACGGCTATATCTGGACTAGAGACATAGATTTGAGATATGTCTGCATAGAGATGCTATTTAAACCATAAAATTACACAAGATCAGCAAAGGAATGAGAATAGAGAGTGTTCCTAGGGCTGAGCCCTGAGGAACTATACCATTTACAAGTGAGAGAGATGAGGGGGAGCCAGGAGATGAGACTAACTGGGAGCATCTAGGCAAGTAGGAAGATAACTGGGCAATGTCCCAGAAACTGAGGAAAGTGTCCCATGACAGAGGTGATTAGCTGTGTCAAGAGCTACAGTACAGTACAATGAGGTCTGAACATTGCCTGTATCTGAACATTAGCCAGCTTGGAGGTCATTGGTGATACTGACAAGTTGTTTCAGGGATGTAGTGGAGACTCATGCCTGACAGGTGTTAAGTTCAAGAGAAGACAGAAGCGAGGGATCAGGGAAAGCATGTATAGACCATTACAAAGAGTTTTGCTGCCAAGGACAGCAGAGAAATGGGATGCTAACAAAAAGGTGACAAGGTAGAAATTATAATAGGTTTGACAATAAGGAAATGATCTAGTGGGAAGTGGTGGATAGTGACACAGAAGACAGGAGACAGTGGCTACAGTAATGTCCTTGAGTAAGTACAAGATATGACCTAGCACCAAAGTGGAGGGGTTTGCCCCGTACAGATGCAACAGCAGTTCATCCACAGTGACAGGAGGTTTGGGCACAGACATAGGTAGGTTCAGAGATACAGTAATGGTAACCTGAAGAAACTATCTTCCATTGCCTGAATTTTCTCAGTGAAAGAGGAAGCGAGGCTGAGATTGAAAAAGGAAGACCAATGTGTTGGAAATTTGAGGACAGAATGTGTAAACTGGCCGGGCACAGTGGCTCACACCTGCAATCCCAGCACTTTGGGAGGCCAAGGTGGGTGAATCACCTGAGGTCAGGAGTTTGAGACCAGCCTGGCCAACATAGTGAAAACCCATCTTTACTAAAAATACAAAAAATTAGCCAGGCGTGGTGGTGGACTCCTGTAATCCCAGCTACTTGGGAGGCTTAGGCAGGAGAGTCACTTGAACAAAGGAGGCGGAGGTTGCAGCGAGCCAAGATCACGCAGTTGCATGCGGCCTGGGTGACAGAATGAATGAATGAATGAATGAATGAATTAAATTAGAAAAAAGAATACGTAAACTAGTCTTCCAGCACACCAGAAGCATGAATGGACTAGAGAAGGAGAACAGAACTGTCAGGCAGTACTTGGGATAAGAACAAATTTCTAGTGAGAACAGTCAGAATGGTCTCATTAATAAGCATTACAGTTGGAAACTGGGTAAGACTTAGAGAGGGACAGACACTTCCGGTCACTGGGCATCTTCTCGTATGATAATGGCTATTTCACCAGACCTAGGCAGCTTTGGGTTTGTATTTTTCCTTCCTGCTGGTGTTTCCCACTTTTGATCGTGTGGGTGTTAAGGAGCATTTTGAATGTATCACTGAATAGAAGAGGCAAGTAACAAGCAAGTTTGACTACTCTGAAGATGCCTTTTAGTTTTTTCAGGGGTCTGCAAACTACTGTGGGGAAAGCGGTGCACAAATCTGGCCCAGTTCCCCATTTTTGTAAATATAAGGCTTTATTTACTTTATAACTTAGCTATGCCCATTCTTTTACATATTATCTGTAGCTGCTTTTGCACTATAGTGGCAGAGTTTAGTATTTGCAACAGAGACCCTATAGCCCACAAAGCCTAAAATATTTACCATCTGGTCCTTTACAGAAAAAGTTTACAGATCCCTAATTTACAGCAGTGGTTCTCAAACTTTAGGAGCATCAGAATCACACCGAGGGCTTGTTAATGACAGACTGCTGAGCCCCACGCCTAGATTTTCTGATTCAAGAGGTCTTTGCTAGGGCCCAAATTTGCACATCTTCAAAATTCCTTTGTGATACTGTTGCTGCTGGTCTAGCGGCCATACTTTGAGAACCACTGGTTTAGGAAAGCCCATTATACCCACATGATCAGGATCTTATTCATGACTCTGTAGTGAACTTGAGCTTTTCCACTCTAACTCTAGGTTCCAATGTATAAACAGACAGAAGACATACACTCTAAAAAGCTTCTCTGAACAGGCAAGGAATGAGCCAAGGAGATAAGGGAACACAAAGCTCATGTCATTCCTAGGACTCTTAAAACCCTAGCCAGGGTTTCTCTCAGGGCTGCTGTATTGAACTAGCTTGTTAGCAGCCATGAAAAGGAACTTATTTCCTCTTGCTTCGGAAGAGCATCAGAAGTCCCACACTCAAGAGCAAAATCGGATCAACAAATACTTCCACCATTGTGCCAAGGCTATTTCATTTAAATCAGTTATCCCCACCAACCTCAGTGACTTCTCCTGACACTCATGTATTCCAAATATGTTGGTCATATTTAGCAAATAAAAATGTACAATGACTAGTTACTCTGAATTTCAGAAAAGCAAGGAATATATTGTTTAGTATAAGTATATCCCATGTACTCTTTGGAACACACACACACATGCCAATTCATTGTTTATCTGAAATTCAAATTTAACTAGGTGCCCTGTATTTTATCTGGCAGCCCTAATGCTAAGGCTCCCCGAAACATCCAATCATATTTTGCTTATTTTGTCTTCCTAGGAAGCTGGTAAGGAGTATACAATTCACATTTATAAGAGTACATAGAACACTGGATATCGGTGGAAAATGTACCATGTTCCCACCCACAGGAGAGGACATACAGTCTAGCAGAGCAGACAGAGATAGAGGAAAGATTTTGTTACCCAGCAAGACAACCCTACAGATAGAATCACAAAATCAAGGTGCCAAAGACTCTGAAGCCATGCAGAGCTGTTTGCCCCACACTCGCTGGCCTTAAGCTATCATCTGGGTTTTTTCCACCCTTCTTCAATATCAAACTGTGCATGATCTGTATCTCCACATGCCAGCCATTAGCCATCATTCCTCCCACTTTCTAATTTGATGCTTCCAATTTTCAAAGGAACTTAAAGCAATAGGCTTACTCAAATTGTGCTTAAAGTGAAAATAAACAGGCCTGGATATTTCCTAGTGAAATAAGAGAAAGCCTGACAATTTCTCCTAAGCAGAAAGTAGCCACACAAACTGAAGGTTAAAGACAAACTGCAGCCTGAGGAGGGACGCGACCAGGAGGGTGAAAGAATGCAAGGCTCTTCTACCATGAGGGAAAAAAAACTGAGAGGGCCTTTTCCTTTTCCCTCTCTCCTGCCTGGAAAGCAAGTGTTATGGCTGGAGCTCCAGCAATCACCTTGTGACCTTGAGAAAGCAAGCCACAACCAAAGGATGATGACACAGACAGTCAGAACCTGGGTCCCTGTGACCACCTATCACCTCTGAATAGTCTACAGCTGGAATTCCTTTATGTGAATCACGTATAATTATGCCGTGGCTGGGTACAGTGACTCATATCTGTAATCCCAGCACTTTAGGAGGCTGAAATGGGAGGACTGCATGAGGCCAGTAGTTAGAGACCGGCCCGGGCAACATAGCATAACACCAGCTCTACAAAAAAAAATTTTTTAATTAGCTGGGTGTAGTGGTGCATGCCTGTAGTCCCAGCTACTCAGGAGGCTGAGACAGGAAGATTGCTTGAAGCCAGGAGTTCAAGGTTGCAGTGAGCTATGATCATGCAACTACACTCCAGCCTGAGTGATAGAGCAAGACCATGCCTAAAATTTAAAAAAAAAAAAAAGGAAATTGTGCCTCAACTATGGTTGAGCATCTGTTAACAGCAGTCAAAAATACAATTCAATATACTTGTGCTATTTACTTCTTTCAATCCTGACAATAGTAACTATACACATGACCTCATTTGGAAACAACGTCCAAAACATTTAAACAGAAATGCAAATTAAAACCATAATGAGACACCACATACTATTAGAATGCTAAAAATAAATATAAATACATTAAAAATATTGACAATATCAAGCGCTGGCAAGGATGCAGAGCAACCAGACCCCTCATACGTTGATGGTGGGGATGCAAAATGGTACAGTCACTCCAGAAAACAGTGTGGCAGATTCTCATAAAGTTAGCCATACACTTACCATATGACCCAGCAATTCCACTCAAAGTGTCTACTCAACAGAAGTGAACACTTATGTTCATACAAAAACCTATACATTAATGTTTCTAACAGCTTTATTCATAATTGCCAAAAGCTGGAAACAACCCAAATGTCCTTCAACGGGTGAATGCATGAACAAACCATGATACATTCACATCATGGAATACTACTCAGCCAATAAAAAGGAACTACCAATATATGCAATAACATGGATGAATGGCAAATGCATTATAGTACATGAAAGCAGCCAGACTCAAAGTACTACATGATTCCACTTATGTAACATCCTTCTAGAAAAGGTGAAACTATAGAGAAAGAAAACAGACCACTGGTTGTCAGGGGTTAAGGTAGAGGGAGTCAATGAAAAGCAGCAAACGAGAGAATTGGGGTGGGGAGCAGGGATGGAACTGCTCTGTGTCTTGATTGTGGTGGTTACACAACTGTATGCATTGTCAAAATTCATGGAACTGTTCACCAAAAACTGTGTTGCAATTACTGTATATGAATTTTGAAATAAACTTTAAAAGTTTAAATGTGTGATCCCTGGGCCACATGGCTCTCCTGGGCCTTCTACCTTGGGCCCAGTCTCAGTATCTGCCCTAATCTATTCCATCTCCAGCCTTTACCCCCAGGCACAGTCTGGATATCCCTCCAAAATCTAATACAGTGGTAGACAGAGAGGATTCTCCATCCAAATCCTGGACACATTTTAACACCAGCCACTAACTGGCACTCCTGAAACACAGAACAATAGCTATATTGTATGCTGCGCCATACAGGCCACTGCATAAACATTAGCAACAAGTTCCATGGTGACTCCCTGCTACTGGCCTTTGCAGCTGCCCAACTCCCAGGACTTGAGGATCTGCCCAGGGTAACATGGAGTCTGGATACAGTTCAATGTGTCAGTCTTAAATCTATAGCTTATAACAGTCTCAGTCCTTGGAAACTCCCCGGTAATAACACAGGCAACAGACCTGCTCCCACCGAAGTCCCCAGTCTCAGGCTTCCAAACAGCTATCCTTGATGACCTCCCAGAGGACAGCGTACCCTCAAGTCCTGAATATCCAGGGTTAATCCCTACAAGTCAGGCCATGGAAAATCCGTCTGCTCAGGAGGGATCCTGACCAGGGGTGCATTTGACTTGACACCTCCTCAGCATAAACACAGTCTGTCTCTCTTGACCTTATGCAGCTGCTGAGCCCAGTTTATTAAAAATTGAGTATCCAAGGCTTATTGCAATAGGGGCATTTTTGTCAACCAAAAAAAAAAAAAAACTTCAAACATAAATCATTTACGCCACCTTCCACATTCGCTGGCATGAAATAAACAGAGGCTGTCTTGTAGGCAGAAGGTGCCAGAGTGGCTTTGCCAGCTTCATGCCTCCTGCCTGGCCATCGTATACTCCACCCTAGATGTTCAAAATATAGTAAAAACCTGCACAGAAAGCTTTCTTCCCAACTGTTTCTTTCCACCCACCTGTGGGGTAACCTGAATCTTGCTGTACTGTGCTATTAAGGCAGCATGGTACATCGGAAGGCACAGGACTTTGCAACTAGACAGACTCGGATTCAAATCCAGACTCCTCCCAGGGGCCTAAGTACTTTTCTTGACTTCTCTGCACCTCGGTTTGCTCAATCATACGTGAGAATGAAAATCGGTTCCTTTTGCAGAACCAGTTGACGGAAATAAATGAGAGTCTATGTAAAACACCTAACACGGGACTTGATCCATAAAACATGTTCATCATATTAAATCTTTTTTCCCCTAAGTCATTTCCTCTATCTAAAATTGTTCCTTATAAACCTGAAAACATAAGCTAACACAGAAAGCAGAGGTAGATGATCTGTCACCAGGAGGAAACCATCTGCTCCAGGCTAGGAAACATGGTTCAAAGGAGTGAATGACATGTGAGCAAAGAAAAAGAAATCTGGTCTCCAATCATGTCCTCTTGACTAGTAATCAATCGAGTCCTGTTCTGGGGAGTGCTAGACCCAAAAACCTCTGCTCTCTCACTCCCCGATCCTCATTCTCACCCAGTTAGAATTATTTTTGGCCCAAGAATCAATGATAAACAAATTAAATGGCCAAATACCCAATAGAATACAGATTTTTTTTTTTTTTGGGGGGGGGTAAAGTTATTTAATTCTTCAGAGGCTCAGTTCTTCCTCTGGTACACAGAGTTAATAGCTATACATTGTAAAGCATTTAGTATGTTTTGTGGCATAGAACAAACACAAAATAACTGTTGTCTGTTATTCATACATTTGTTATCATTAATTACAGAAATAAGACACATAGTATGGCTTATTCAGGTTTGCCTATCTGTACATATTATAAAATTGAATATCTAATAGTAACAGTAGTAATGAGTCAACCTTTAATACGTATCAGGTACTGTGACAAGTGTCTTACATGGGTTATTTTATTTAATCCTCACAACTCATTGAGGTAGTTCTTTATCATCTTCATTGTTCAAATGAGGAAACTGAGTCACTGAGAGGTTAAAAACTTGCTTAAGTGAGCTAGTAAATGGTGGAGCCATTGATTGCCCAAGTTACCTAGGAAATAATGAAGCCAGCAAACTAATCCTCATACACTATACAAAGTCACTTTTTAAAACATGTTTTCTATGGAAAATGTGTAACAAATAGAAGTCATGCTCATCTCTCCGTTTACATGATCTACACTACATAGACAGGACTGGGGGTGTCGGGGTATGGGGATCAGATATGGCGAAGGAGGGCTTAGCATTTCCCAAGCATCTATTCTGTGCTAAGAACTTTACATACATGATTTCTACACAACATTGCTGTGAGGTATTCTTATTCCCATTTCAGAAATCAATGATTCACACCAACGTCTGTCGTGTCACAACCCATGTATTCCCTATAATACTCCTTGAATGGTTAATCTGGCTAGCAAATCTAAATAATCACAGTCATCAGAAAACATGACCATGAACAGGAATGTCATATTCCTAACTCGTACTTGCCCTTTGTACTTTCTGAGAGCAGGTGGGAATTAGCCACAGCTCTGTGTTTCCTGTGGATATTTTCACTTATTAAGAGAATTCTAGCCTTCTTTCCTCCAAGCTAAGAATACAGATTTTTAAAGTGTTTTCACTGCTTCTACCTCCTAGGGTACCTTTGGAAAATACCCTGACATTTTCTGGAAACTTTTTACACAGCTCAACTTAAAATCTAAGGTTGTTCTCCATTGGAAAATAGCTCTTTACAAAAATAAGAAACTGAATATTCATTTAAGATACAGTCACAATTTTGAAAAGCTTTTACATAAATCCTTGCCAGAAATCATCCTTTCCCCATGCTACCCTCTGAGCTTAAAGCTGTCTCCCTCCCATGCCAAACTTTCCACCACCTAGACACTGCAGTGGGAACTTTGGAGGTCAGCATTGGATGTACCTGCCTGTAAACTCAAAGTGAAGTCCATCAGAGGAAATGTATTTGAGGAAGAGTTCAGCCAATTCCTGCTATCAGACACAGTGTATTACATGTTCAGATCATACGGCAATATTTCACATGCTAAAGTAAAATAACAAAGCATATAGAGTGAATACGCACCATGATTCAGGGACACCAAAAACTCACATATTTATGATGATATGCTGTTTGATGCCATCACCAATAGATAATTTTTCAGTACTTGATACAATGCTGAGCCCTGGGAGTATGGAGATTTAAGACGGGTCTTCTGAGTTCTTTCGGTATGGTTGGAAATATGGAGTCCCTGCCCTGAAGGAGTCCATCCATAGTCTAGTGGAGCAACGAGATAAATCTACAGTGAACAAGCCAATCCATCACCATAGAGGGCTTCAGGAGAGGTGAATATAAAGTGATGGGAGGCAGAGAAGAAGAAGAGAGGGACATTTCAAAGAAACAATTGGGAGAATACAATTCTTCCAAATAAATTTGTCTCTCTCACACACACAAACACACACACACACACACACACACACCAATAGCTAAGAGTAAAAGAAAAGAGGCAAAGAAAGAGAAACAAAACTGAAAAACAACTCCCCTGCCCTGTTTTGAGCCCAGCCTGCCCCAAGTCCTAACTGTACCTAAGGAGGTAACCACAATAAACCGGAGTGGTCTCCTAATCCAGCCGCCAACCCTAACAGAAAGACCTGTTAGAGAGTACTGGAAGGCCAGCACAGCACCCACAGAACCGAGGCACTGTTGGAAGGCCAGATGAGGAAAGCAAAGAGGATGCTGAGGCCCAGGCCCTCCCAGACCTGGCTAGCAGATTACAGGGGTCTACTGTGTTCTGTCCTTTTCTTCGTCTAAACACGGCCTGTCCTGCGGCCAGAGTCTGCCTGTGTTCCCACTACCCTCTAGAGCAGCAGCCACCAAGAAGATGCAAGACCTCATCCAAGGGTGTGAAACATCAGGAAAGGGACACCAACAGGCTCACTTACCTGCATACAGGTAGCTGTGCAATATTATAGTCAGCTTTCACATTTGAAATGAACACACACGCAGATTCAGTGGTTGCTTTGGTTTTACTAACTCTATTTATACGCACAAGAAATACATGTTCCTTTTACAGAAGGGAAACGAAAATCTCCATAATACTGCCACCCAGAGAAAACACCCACATCAATGTTGTGGTATGTACTCTTTTTTCTGTGCATATTGGTCATTTACAAAATGGGTGTCTACAGTATGATGTTTTACAACCTACTTTTTTCCCCACACTGAATCCATTGTGAACTTATCCATGTCAAAAACACATCACCATTTTTATAGATTTCTGTGCCATAGATCTGTGTCACAATTGATTCACCTATTGCTGTGGTCTGAAAGTGTATGTCCCTCCAAAACTCATATGTCGAAATCCCCACCCCCAATAGTATTAGGAGGCAGGGCCTTTGGGAGGTGATTAGTTAATAGGGGAAGAGCCCTCACGAATGGCATTAGTGCCTTTATCAAGGAGGCCAGAAAGAGACCCCTCACCCCTTTTGTCATGTAACATTAGAGTGAGAAGATGGTTATCTATAAAGAAGCTCTCTATACGGAACCTTATAGATAAGGAACCTCACCAGACACTTGTTGGCACCTGGATCTTGGACTTCCGGCCTCCAAAACTGTGAGAAATAAATTTCTACTGTTTATAAGTTTACCCAATCTATGGAGCCGCTCAAATGGACTAAGACACCTACTCTACTTGGGTTCATTCTTAATACTTCTCTTTTGTTTTCTGTCTTACTGAATGTTGGCGAATGAGAGGCACATTACCCTTAGAGCTAAAATAGAAGTTACCTTAAATTCTGGGCCCACGCCTTTGCTCTCTCTACCCTTGGTTCATTACAAGATAAAGTGGGATCTGAAATTCTTCTCTTTTGGATAACTCCAAAGGGAGAATCAATGGTAGAAGACTCAGAAAGGTAAATTATATTTAATAGATAAAGAAATCACTATATATTTAAGCAAGAAAATAGATAATCAGTAAGCATGTTACAGAAAGAATTTCTCAGAGTAGAGGCAAAAATATGATATCTAAGATTCCATGTGGTAGGTTTTTATAAATAGACAGTGAACTAATTTTTGCTATCAAAATAATAATTCCTCCATGATAAGACATTAAATGCCATAGTGCTGTTTCCTGTGGTTGTTAATCCCTAGACTCTAAGGCAATGCCTGTTCCACGTGGCAGCTCAGAATTTAAAATAGTCATGGCCCCCAGTCTCAGAAATTGTCTCCTCCACCACCCATTAAACCTCCTTCCCTCTATACCAGAGGTTGTTCAAGAACATTTTCTCGGAAATATGACTGTTTCCATCTAACTCCTCCTATTTCCCTCAAAACATTCCTCCAGTAATTTTTTCTTTCTGCATCTCCAACCTCTTTCTCTTCTCAAATCTCTCTCTAACATTTTTTAAAGAAAAATTTTGACCTTGCATCTCCACCTAATTTCCACTGTTTCTGTCCCTTGTTTCATGGCCAAGCTTATTGAAAAAGTGGCCCACACTCCATTTCCATTCCTCTTTTCATGGCAATCTTTGGCCTTCATGATTCATTGAAGATGTTCCTATTGAAGTCACTAATGGCTTCCTAGTGGGTAAATTTAGTGGATGCCTCTTAGGTGTTCACTGTCCTGACCACCTCAAGCCTTCCCTCTCCCTCAGTTGGCTTCCAACTTCTCTTGACCCCGCCTTTTTGTCCTTGTTCTGGTTATCTATTTGTATAGCAAATTTTCCCAAAACTTAGCAACTTAAAGTAACGATTTTATACTGCCCATAGATTCTACAGGTCAGGAATTCGGAAAGCACACAGAGGGCATAGTTTGTCTCTGATCTACAGAGGACTCAAAGGTTGGGGTTGAATTTATGACTGGAGGCAGGAATCATGTGCTGGTATTGTCACTCACACCTGGCAGTTGATCCTGGCTGTCAGTGGGACATCAGCTGAGGCTGTTGGCCAGAAGACCTACACATGGCTTCTCCCTGTAACCTGAGTCCTTCAAATCATGGCAGCCTCTGATTCTTACATAGTGGCTCAGGGCTCCAAAGGTGAATGTCCTAGGAAAACCAGCAAAAGCTGTATCTTCTTTTATTACCTAGCCTTGGAAGTCTCCCAGCAGCACCTCCACTGGAGTCAAGCTTTCCCAGATCATGGGAAAGGAACATAGGCCTTGTCTCTCTGGGAGGAGTGTCAAAATCCCACAGTAGGAAGGGCATGTGGGACAGAGGAGATTGCTGCAGCCATCTTTGGAAAATGCAATCTGCTACAATCCTCTTCCATGATTTTTCTTCCTATGCCCAACTTAATGGTAGCATCATCTGGAGTTTGATCACTTACTGATATAACACTTTTCCCTGGTCAATTTTATCCACACCAACTCTCATCTACACACTGGTGACTGCTTGGTCTACATCTGATCTAGAATATGCACAAATATCTTCACCTAGATTTCTTAAGGTGGCTCAAATTCAACACATCCAAAACAATCCTTCTTGGCCCCTCAACAAGTCTGCTTCTCTTCCTGTACTACCCATGTGATTCATGACACCACCTAATTTCTGAAGTCATCTAAGTAAGAAAACAAGTAGGCATCTGTGTTTCTCCCTTTCACCTTCACCCTTCCACATCCAACTGGTTGCCATCTTTTAACAATACTGCCTGCTTGATATTTTCAGTCCTTCTTTTCTTCAACCCCACTATCATCTCATTGACCTTAACTCAGATGCTCATCATCTCTAGGTGGGTTTTTGTAATTAATTCATAACTGATCTCCCAGCCTGGAGTCTTGCAACCCCTCCAAACTACTCACTGCTTGATCTTTCTAAAACATTATTCATGTTACTCCCCTGCTTAAAATTCTGTAATGATGCCAACTGCCTACAGCACCCAAGTCGACATTCCTTTGGGTGTAGATGCCTTGTCCTTCATGATGGGTCACCACCTCCCTTTCCAGCTACCCTCCTTCTATTCCCTCACAATCAACCTACATCACAGCATCCTGAACTTCTTGCAGTCTCTAGAACATACTTTCTCATACTTCTATGCCTTTGCGTATGCATTCCCTCTGCTTGGAAGTTCCTCTCCAACTCCTGCCTTAGAAATTCCTACTCAGCGTCAAATACCTACATCAGGTGGGACTGCTTTGACTCTGCCTTCAGAAGACTGTCAGCCCCTATGTCCTATGTGTTGCATAGCATTTCTTCCCAACATCATCATATTGTTCTTACACATAACATTTTCACATGATGTTATCATTTGTTTGTATTATCATCACCATTCTGACCACCATGACCATATAAGTCTGTATTTGAAAGGAATGCTATCAGTAAAGACCCTCTTCATTACAGGCAACCCATTACAAACTTGATAACAAATCGAACAAGACATGATTCTGTCTAGTGTTAAGAATGATATAAACATGGTGGGCAGTGGCGGGGTGGTGCTCTGTGATATCCTGCCGCCTTCAAGAGGAACAATGTTGAAGGATCGCTGCTAAATCTGGGCTACCAACACTGCGTGGGAGGCATCTCCTCATGTTTTGGTCACAACCCCATGAAGGAAGTATGATTACCTCCCATTTCACCTATGAGACCAAGTTTCAGACAGGCTCCATTATGGGCACAAGGCCCTCAGCAGCAGGTGGCAGAGCCAGCCTTTTAGCCCACAAAGGTCTGACTCCAGGGCCCATGCTATTTCACTCCCTCTACTACTTTCCTTATTCTCAAGTAGCTGATGCTTCACCTGTCCTGGGCATTTTCAGGACAGATCAGTAACCCCAGAAGTCACATGTGTGAGAGCGTATGAAAAGAGAGCCACCAACAAGGCTGAGGAATGCAAGTGTTAAACCCCATAAGTGACCAGTAGAGAAGGAGCTGTTGAAAGGTCTTCCCTTAGGGGCATGTGCTGGAGAAATCCACCACTTCAGAGACAGTGGCACCATTGTTCAGATAAGTTACACAAACATGAGCAAGAACTAGATCCTACCAGCAAGAGAATTCGCACACGCATGCTTGGCAAGTGAAGCTCCAGATCGAGGCAGCTGGTTTCACTCATAGGTGGGGAGAAGTTCCACAGAGGTGCATTTCTGATAAGGTTTAGTTCATTACAGAAGTGTATCAGTCCTAACTCTCTACTGTGAATGACAGAAAATAAAATCAAACTGACTCAAGCAAATAAAAAAAAAATTATCCGCTAATTTATTGATGTATAACAAGCCACTCCCAAGACCTTGTGGTTTAAAATAACAACTCTGATTCTGTGGGTTGATGGGCCCACCCACCTGCTGGTTTCACCTGGGGCCCCTAGTGCAGCTGCATTCAGCTGGAAGATCAGCAAGGCTGAGATCTGAGATGACCTTACTGACATGTGGGGTGGCTAGGGGACTTCAGTTCTGCTCCACGTGACCTCTCCTCCTCCAGTAGGTTAGATGGCTTTCTTAAAGGGTGGTCTCAGGACAGGGGTCCCAGAGGGTGAAGGCAGAAGCTGCAAGGTCCCCAACGCTAGTCTCCACAATTCACACAGTGTCACTCCCACCACCTTCAAGAGTCCAAGCAAGTCACAAGGCCAGCCCAAATTCAAAAGGTGTGGAAATAGACCCCATCTCTTAATGAAAGCAGCCATAAAGAAATTGTGGCCATATTTAATCTACCGTAGGAAGCTACTGGCTCACATAAACAAGAGATTCAAGGAAGCTTTTAGCAGAGTGGGATCCAGGTGTTTGCAATATATTATAAGAAACCTGTCTCTTTCTTCTCTCAGCTTTCTTTTGCTCTGTGTTGGATTTATTTTGAAGCAAGCTTTTCCTTCATAGTGACCAAATAACTACCAACCACTACAGGCCTACATCTTTAGAGCATACCAACCCCAGGGCCTCTCTTTCTCCAGAGTTTCAATAAAAAGTCTCCAAATTGAATCCACTGGTCCAGCATAAGTCACATGACCATTCTTAAACCAGAGGAGGGCATACACTGATCAGGCCTGGGTCATGCATTCACCCTAGAACTGGGAGGTGGGATCAGTCCACTCGAGTTATGAAGAGTAAGAGTGAGGGACGGGTGTTCCCCAAAGGAAAGTAGAGATTCTATTGCCAGAAAAGACAGAGTACAGGCTGGGCAGACCAAAACAACAGATGTATCCTACAATAGGCATCTCAAGATGGTGACAAGGCAAAGAGCCACCACAGAATGCACTGAAATTCCCTCTCCCAATGCATCATGGAATTTTGCCAGCTGACAAGTCCTCGTTTCCCAGCGGGGTGGTGTGTGCACCACTGAACAGCTTCTTGTGCATTTGAAAAACAAAGACATAGGACAAAGCCTTTTGCAATATGCACTTGCACAGTTCTTCAATCTGGCAAAAGATATTCTTTCTCAGACATTTATCAAATTCCTCCCTAAGATGTCCTGCCCTAATAGGAATCAGAATATTTTAACTCAGAGTTTTTCCTGGAACAGATGCAAACACAACTTCCCCCTTGCTTTCCACAGCCCTATCATAGGCCAACTCATAAAATCTTGGAAGCAACTTGGCCAGCACGACATGAAGGCTGAGGGACAATGTGAAGATGTGTGTCATCAGTAAATTAGTCATTCCCAGACCACCTCAGATAGTTCCATCCCTAAGAATATTTACAGTATAAACTGCAGAAATTAGGATATCCACAACAAGTGAATGAATGAATGAGTCAAAGACTGAACAAAGGAGTGAGGAAATGAGTCAAAATGCACCTCCTGGTTAGAGCTGTGCTTCAGGCCCTGAGCAAAGATGGTCAGAGGGCAAATGTACCTTAGCAATCCAAGCAGCCCTTCTCTTTGGACTCTCTTGGACTATTACTAATTTATGTTGTAGCACTTCTCTTCATCTTCCTGGACATCTCCTGAGTATGGGAGAAGGAGCTGAGAAAATGTATCTCTCATTTTACATTTCATCACATGGTATAGTAGTCGCAAGTGACCCTTAAGACTTGGTCTTCCATGGAATTGGACATCATCTTTCTAGAACTGCAGCTGCCTAGTTGAGATTCCCAATTTCATGCCAGTAGAGGAGCAGCTCCAACCCAAAAACAAGAAGAGGGTAAGAAAAATCTATCCTCGAAGAAGAGGATAAGATTTTGCTAATAATGGCCAGTTACCGGCTAGCATGACTAACGGTCATGCTAGACCAGGCCATTGTGGCATGTGGTCATGAGTTTAATCAGCTGTGGCAAGAACAAGGATGGAGAAGTGCAATTCACCTTGTTTTAGCAATAGGGAATACCTGGTTATCAGGTTTTTCATAATTAACACAAGAGGAGAGCCTTTGGGTGTTGGGGACAGGCAAGAACTTGTTTGTTTTCTTGACACCTTCCAGCACATTATTAAGCTATGAGTAAACACCCTGTTGCCTGAAGTAAGCATCTCAGGTCAATGAACCTCTGTGTGTCTCAGTTTCCTCATCTGTAAAATGGGATGATAATAATATATTTGTCATCAGAATAAGATGGATTAGTATGTGCAAAAGGGCTTAGAAAAGTACCTGGCACTTAGGTAAGAAGAGCCAGATAAGTGTTATCACATAAGAAGAGCCAGATAAGTGTTATAAGTGTTGTCCATTCTGTACTGCTCCATACACGAGGGACTATCTTGTTCCCTGTTGTATTTCGTTTCCCAGCACCTAGAACAGTAGCTAGCACATAGCAGTAGCTCAATAAATATTTGTAGAATGTGTTGATTTGAATAGCAGAAAACACTAGCTCTGTACCAGGCTCTTTGCTAGGAGCTTAAACGTGAAAAAATAAATAAATGGCACACACACTCCCTACCCTCAGCCACATCCCATAAGGACTAGGTAGCTGGGTGGCTGCTTCCCACATGGCTAGCTCTAGGAGGCACAGGTGGGCCTTCCTCCTCTCTTCCTAGGCCTCCCTCTGCATTGACAGCTTTCAAAAAGCACAGCCACCTGAGCAGGGAACTGTGAAGAAGTATCCATAATCCACCACTGAGCACACTCTGTGTGTGTCTGGAGTGAATAGAAATGAGTATGGCGAGTATGTTAGAAGCTTGGTAGCCTCCACTCCATCCTAACAACAAGTAAAAAGCTGAACAAACTGAAAATCAAAAACTCTCATTTCACAGGGCAAACCACTGCCCCCAAAATTGGAGAGACCGGCAGATACAGAGAATCAGAGCTTACCAGGGCAGAAACCTCCATAGGAACCAGTGTGGTAAGAAAACCTAAACCAGTATCTAAACCTCAAAAGATTAGGTAGGAAAGCCTAAACTGTAACTGACAACCTGCCAGAGGCTCAGTAGGAACAAGTCTGAGAGTCAAAAACTGCAAGGGCACCTAGACTTAGGGGGACCTCCACATTTTAGTCAGTTTTACCTCCAGGAGCCCTACCTGGTTCTCACAGTGAATATCAGAGAAAAATCTCCTTGCCCTTTGTATTAGTCTGTTCTCACATTGCTATAAAGAAATGCCTGGGGATTGGACAATTCATGAAGAAAAATGTTTAGTTGGCTCATAGTTCTACAGGAAGCACAGTGGCATTTACTTCTTGGGAGGCCTCAGGAAACTTACAATCATGGCGGAAAGCAAAAGGCAAAGCAGGCACGTCTTACAAAGTTGGAACAGAAGGAAGAGAGCCAGAGAGGGGAGGTGCCACACACTTTTAAACAACCAGATCTCATGGGAACTCTGTCACAAGAAGAGTACCAAAGGGATGATGCTAAATCATTCATGAAGGATCCAACCCCATGATCCAATCACCTCCCACCAGGCCCCACCTCCAACACTGGGGATTACAATTGAACATGAAACTTGGGTAGAGACACAGATCCCAACCCTTCCAGCAGAAGATGGGGGGGAGGCAGCCATTTTGAAATACAGCAGAGCATTCTGTTCCCCTTAACAAGGCCTTTCCCATCAGGAGAAACTATTTTACCAGAGCCTAACCTGTTGGGATTTTATCGGAGCCTAAACTACCTGGGAGAAGGGAAATAAACTCTAGCCCACCCTAGCCATCATGTTCCACCGAAGGTAGGGGGAAACACTAAGAAGCACTTATGAAGTTCACCGTCCAGGGGCACAGGCTCACCAAAAAACTAAGACCTAATCATGGGACTACAGAATGCTTCTCCTCCCCCTACACCTTACCACCACATCACTAAAGGCCTATTTACCACAAGTCGTTTTGCCCAATACATCATGGCTGGCTTTCAACAAAAAATTACAAGGCATACTAGAAGACAAAAACAAACAAACAAACAAACAAACACAGTTTGAAGAGATAGAGCAAGCATCAGTACCAGACAAATATGGTGGTGATGTTGGAATTATTAGATCAGGAATTTTTTTTAAACTATGATTAATATGCTAAGGGCTCTAATGGGAAAAGTAAACAACATACAAGAACATATGGGTAATATAAACAGTGAAATGGAAATTCTGAGAAATAATCAAAAAGAAATGCAAGAGATCAAAAACACTATAACAGAAATGAAGAATTCCTTTGATGGTCTCATTAGTAGACTGGACATGGCAGAGGAAAGAATCTCTGAGCTTGAGGATATGGCAATAGAAACTTCCAAAACTGAAAAGCAAAGAGAAAAAAGATGGGAAAAAAAAAAAACAGAATTGAACATACAAGAACTTTGGGACAAGCACGAAAGGTATAACATGTATAATAGAAATACTAAAAGGAGAAGAAAGAAAGAAACAGAAGAATTATTTGGAGCAATAGTAACTGAGAATTTCCCCAAAATTCATGCCAGACACCAGACCACAGATCCAGAAAGCTGAGAGAGAACACCAAGCCACGAAATTGAAAAAAAAAAAAAAATCATATTCAAACTGAAAAAAAAAAAAAAAAAAAAATCAAAGATAAAGAAAAAAATCTTGAAAGAAGCCAAAGGAAAATACACCGTATGTATAGAGGAGCAAAGATAAGAATTATATCCAACTTATCCTCAGAAACCATGTAAGGAAGAATAGAGTGTGATGAAATACTTTAAATGTTGAGAGAAAAAGTTACCCTCCTAGAATTCTGTATTTTGCAAAATTATCCATTAAAAGTGATAGAGAAACAGACTCTGAGGCAAATAAAAGCTGAGGGAACTTGTTGCCAGTAGACTTGCCTTGTAAGAAACGTTAAAAGAAGTTATTCAGAGAGAAGGAAAAAACATAGCTCAGAAACTCAGATCTACATAAAGAAAGAGCATTAGAGAAAGAATAAGTGGAGGCAAAATTAAAACTTGTATTTATTATATTATCAATTAATTTAACAGATAATAGTTTTTTCAAAATAATAATATTAGCAACAATGTAGTCCATGAGTACAGCTTACATATAAGTTAAATAAATGACAGCACGATACAAGGGACAGGAGAGAGGAATTAGAAATACTTTATTATAAGGTATTTGCACTACCCATGAAGTAGCATAGTGTTACTTGAAAGAGGACTTGGATTAGCTTTAAATGTTTATTGCAAACTCTGGGGCAACCATTTTGAAAAGTTTTTTTTAAGTATAATTGCTACACTAAGAAAAGAAAATGAAATCATTAAAAATGCTCAATTAAAAACACAACTGGCAGAAAAATGAGTTGAAGACAAAAATAGGCACAAAGAACAAGAGCAATAAGTAGAAAACAGTAGCAAATATAGTAGATATTAATTCAACTACATCGATTATCACTTTAAATATAAATGGTCCAAATATACAAATTAAAAGTACTTAGAAGAAAAAAAAAGTAGGTGTGGCTGGCCCAAGCCACGTTATCTGGAAATATCCCTCCAGGAAGTCATGCTAACAGCAAGGAGTTATTGTTTCTGAACTGCAGTTCTGAAAAAGACCTGGAGCGATGGTGTGTAGGGACACAATGGGCTCTGCCCTTATTGGCCTTCTAACACCCAGACAAGGGGAAGGCTCATATGAGTTTAGAAGAGGAGGGGGCCAGAAAAGCCAGGCACTGCCCCTCCAGTTCCATGGAATGTTCCTGGATCACATCTGGGAACACATCGGACAGTCACTAGCCTGACCCCCAACCCCAAAAATTGTGAGGAGGGCACATCAATCAGCAGGACTTTCCACTTACCTCCTAATGGCAAAACTGTTTCTCACAGTCTTATAGACTTCCTATGATTTCTCATAGTCTTAGAGAAATATAGAGAAGGTGATCAGGACTACTCGAGCTTCCTTTAGATGCTATAGTCAGGAAAACAGCCTACCGTGCCAGGAAAAGGGAAAAACGAAACAAGACTTCAAGAAAGACAGAGCATCCAGTTGCCTGGAAGAGAAGCCATAGCCACATGGCACATGGAGGAAGACCATGCCAAGAAGCATCCTCCCTCCATTGACTTACATTTAAGAGGATCCTCCTGACCTATATCAGATTGGGAAAGTGAAGGATTTTGATATATTGCACATAAAATGAACTTTATTTTTAAACAAAAGGGAATAAAACCATGGATTATAAATCTTCACTGTATTGATGGGACTCTTTTAGCTTTAATTCCAAGGGGGAAATCTAATTTTGGGTTCTTACATGGATCTCTCATATTTTCTTGTTACAGCTATTATTTTTGTGAATAGTCAACATTTACTGAGCTTCCTAGCTTCCTGCCGTCACTTCATTTAAGCTTCTCAATTACCCAACGAGTTAAATAATATCTTTCTTTTCTTGAAGAGGAAGCTGAAGCATGGAGCTTAGTTCATTTGCCTGAGGACACACAGCTAGAAAGTGGCTTTTCTGAGAAACAGACCTAATCTCAGGTCTCTTTGACCCCAAACCACTATGCTACACTGCCATCTAGGTAGGCAAGAAAGCAGGCAGCTAGTCAAATGGTATCAGCTCAGATGTCTATCACCCAGCATTGAGATGGGAGGTGAACTTCATTCTCAAAGTAGATGCAGCTTTAGGAAAAGAAAGGTGCACACTGGGGGCCAAGTACCCTGGCTCACATCTATAATTCCAGTCCTTTGGGAGGGTGAAGTAGGAAGATTGCTTGAGCCCAAGAGTTTGAGACCAGCCTAGACAATATAGCAAGACTGTGTCTCTTCAAAAATTTAAAAATTAGCCAGGTATGGAGGCACACCTTAGTTCAAGCTACTCAGGAGGCTAAGGCATTAGGATCATCTGAGCCCCAAGAGTTCAATTGCACCACTGCACTCTAGCCTAGGTGACAGAACAAGACCTGTCTCAGAAAAAAAAAAGAAAAAAAGAAAAGAAAAGAAAAGAAAAGAAAAGAAGGAAGGAAGGAAGGAAGGAAGGAAGGAAGGAAGGAAGGAAGGAAGGAAAAAAGGGTACAAACTGGGAATCAGCAATATTGGGACCAAGGTTGTGAGCCCAGTCTTTTCCAAAGGCTCTACCTTGATGGGGGGAAAGAAAGTACAATGCCATACCACCAAGAAAAGTTACATGGTCCTCAAAGCCAGGAAGAAGACTAGAAGGATGGAATGATGCATCTTGACCTCTGTTCGTTCAGGTTGTCAATCTTCCCTAAGGCTGTCTGAAGTCACTGGCAGAGAGGCAGAGAGAAAGTATCCAAAGAAGGAGGGCCCTGGCTACTTTCAGACCCTCCTCAACAAAAACAAAGGGTTTCTACTTCTACTCTCAAGAAGGGTATTGATTTTAAAACCCACCTAGGAAACTATCATGCCAACCATCAAACATGCTCTCACTGCTCCAGATCGCTTGCCATTCAGTCGGGTGGATGTTTACATTGATCTCATTGCTATTAACCAGCATCAACAGTCCTACACTGAAATCTACCTTTACTTCTTCAAACAGAATCACTGGCTACTTGTTCTATCAGCTGTACTTCACATTTCCTAACTGAAACCTTCAACACCGGTGGAAACCAGAAACTCACCCCTTTTCAGGAAATGAGAATGCTATGAAATGCATGCACAGTCAGGTGGCAAGGACAGGGAAGATTCCAAATGTCCTGAGGTTTTAGTCACCTTTCCCAACCTCTGGAAATTGGTGAATTGGCCAAAGCCAACTTAGAAACACAATCCTCTACAAAAATTCAAGCTTTTCCCCCCCCACAGCTGGAATTGTGCCACTTTTCCAAATGTTCCAGGGCATCTTTGAAAGGAAAAGGCATGCACAGAGCAATAAAGGGACATATCTAGAATCTGGCCCTGGCTCTGCCACTAGCTGGCCAAGTGCACTGGGCACAGTCCTTAAACATCTGCAAAACGAAGGCATCTATGGGAATCTTTCAACTGTGGGCCTATTATCCTCATTTTGGGCTCTCTGGAATCATTTTCACATGGCCTATCTATTCTATTCTGAAATTTTTCAAACTCTTTCTATGTTCCCTTTTTCCTGTCAGCTCCAACTCTTAGAACATCTGTACTGAGGACCCTGGAAAATCATTTAATTCCCTTAACCAATGAAGCAACTGATCACCCAGTAAGAGGGAAGCCCCGCTCTGGGCTCTGACCATCCATGTCCAGCACCCTTTTCAACACACAGCCCACCCCACCATTCCACTTGTCTCCAAATGTCACAGATCCCAATACAAATCCTGTGGTTGTTGCTCCAGCATTCCTTCCACTCTCCTACCTTGTCCAGTAGCCATGTGGTCAGGAGAAGCTAACACCATTAACCTGACCCCTTGTCCCAGAAATGGGTAATCCTATCTCCTACCCCTGCCACAGTGATTGGTCTAAGAAACCTGGGCCCAAGTCAAGCATGGCATTCTCCTGGCCAAAGGGATTGGTTAAAAGAATGGCTAAGTTTCCTGATACCATCTAGGAATGAAGACTCTGCACCTTCTGAGAGAGCTATTGAAAGTCAATTCTCTTTTCCCTCATCTAGAAAGGATGATGTTTAGATAGGAAGGATGGAACCACTGCAGCCATTTGCCCCCATGACAAAAGCTGGACTTGGGATAAAACATACACCACACAAGGCAGAGGGGAACTACATAAAGGCACTGTATATTTGATGATGCTACTCAGTCACTGAATCAAACCACTTCTGAAAATCACTGTATTAGTTTGCTAGGGCTGCCATAACAAAATACCACAGACTGAGTAGCTTAAACCACAGAAATATATTTTCTCACAATTCTGGAGGCTGGAAGTTCAAGACCAAGGTGCTGGCAGGGTTGGTCTCTTCTGAGGCCTCTCTCCTTAGCTTGCAGATGGCTACCTTCTCACTGCCTCGTCACAGGGCAATCATGTCCCTAGTTTTTCTCTGTGTGTTCTAATCTCCTCTTCTTACACGGGCACCAGTCAGACTGGATTAGGGCCCACCCTAACAGACTCATTTTAATTTAATTGTTTCATCAAGGCTATATCTCCAAATACAATCACATTCTGGGGTACTAGGGGTTAAGACTTCATATGAATTTGAAGGAGACAGAATTCAGCCCATGGTACCTGTCTTACCTCTGTACCTTCTGCTACTTAAGCCAATGAATCTCCTTCACTGTATAAGCCAGTTCAAAATGCATTATCTGTTTCTTGTAATATAAATACCCAACTGATATAAATATACCAAAGATCACACAAAAAGCAAATCTATAGTTACATCGGAAAAACCTCCCAATTAACACTAAAAAGTAAAACCAGCTCCCTTATGCTCTTACTACTTCAACCAGAAACCACCAAGGTGGTTCCCCTCCCAAGGCCACCAACCAAAAACTCAGGGCATAGTTTCCCCCTCAGAGCTTTGCAGTCGCACGCAGCCTTCCCACTGAGAGAGGCTTCAGAAGGGAGCTTTAGCACAAAACCCCCTTCTCTATCCCTCCATGGCAACATCAGAGACAAGGAAAATAATGGCAATATCTCCCAAAAGTTAGAATCTCTTTTCAGTACAGCCTTTTACTTGTTTAAAAATCAGTGAATTAGCAGGTCCAGCAATGATCATCAATGGGTGCTCACATCACAGATGTTGTATGTCTCCTGAAGGAAGTACACACCAACTCCCATGAAATATACTTGCAAAAATATATCTATCAAACCTATACCTGATCAAACCTATAGATTTAACTACCATTTTACAAGAAACATAAAGGAGAGAGGGACATGTCACAAAATGCAACAGAAATGCAGGCAGCAAAATCTAGTGTGGAAACCCCAGAAGACCTGTTTACTCAACAAATAAATTACAAAGTGAAAAAGAGGTAGAGGAGAAACTCATAGATTAAAACAGACTTAGGAGACAAATCAACCAATTGCAATATGTGGACCTTATTTGGGCCTTGATTTGAAGAAACAGAATAGCATATTTAAGGGATCATCAAGGAAATTTGAATGTTGATTATTTGATTGTATTATATTACAGAATTATTGCTAATACATTTTGGTTGTGGTTTGGTATCATGGTTAGGTTTTTTAATGAATCCTAAACTTTTAGAGATATATATGAAAATGTGGCCGGGCACGGTGGATCAAGCCTGTAATCTCAGCACTTTGGGAGGCCGAGACGGGCGGATCACAAGGTCAGGAGATCGAGACCATCCTGGCTAACACGGTGAAACCCCACAAAAACCTAGCTGGGCGAGGTGGCGGGCGTCTGTAGTCCCAGCTACTCGGGAGGCTGAGGCAGGAGAATGGCGTGAACCCGGGAGGCGGAGCTTGCAGTGAGCTGAGATCCGGCCACTGTACTCCAGTCTGAGCGACAAAGGGAGACTCTGTCTCAACAAAAAAAAAAAAAAAGAAAATGTACAGATGATATGACACAATGTCAGATTTGCTTCAAAATAATCTGAGCAGGAGAATAGGGAGACGTTTGCTTTAAAATAATCTGAGCAGGGCAATAGGGAGACTGGTAGAAGGAACAAGATTGGCCATGAGTGGTTCATGGTCGAATGTAGGTAAGGGATCCATGGCAATCCATTATACTATTCTCTCCTTTTGTGTGTATTTGGAAGTTTTCACAACAACAAAAAAAATATAATGACTAGATAGGACCCAAAGATGAAGGAGAGTCTAAGTCCTTTGCCAAAGTTCTAGTGTCATTTCCAATACAGCTTGCTTACCAACACATTTTACATAAATTTCCCCAATTACCTTCACAGAATCTTCCATTTGGCATATCTTCTTTCCATATGTTACTGGAATTTCTGAAGCATGGAACAAGTATGCTCTCCAAAGGATTACATTAAGAAGTTCCATTCAGAACATACTACAGAAACTCACAGCAAATATTAATCGGTGACCTGTGTGTCATGCATTTGTTGCTGCTTGTGCAACCCAAGTCTTTAGGAATTTATTCACGCTAATTTCTACAATCTTAGTAGAAGGCCTTTCTCAGCCTGACACCAAAGACAGAAACCATAACAACAGATTAGCCACATAAACATGTAAAAGTTCAGTGGATTGAAACCCTCGTCCTTTCATATAACATACTGAGAAAGGCATTTGCCAGACTTGACAGAAAAACAGATTAATACCTTTAGTATTGTTTTAAAAAAACCCTACCATCCCTATTTTTTAAATTAGCAGAAGCCCTGGGCAGGTAATTTACAAAAGAAAGGAACTAATTTAGGATTGGCAGATACAATACAAGATACTCCATTCAATTTCAATTTCAGATAAACAATGAATAATTTTTATGTGGGTCATACTTACACTAAAACATAATCTGTTGTTTATCTGAAATTCCAACTTACCTGGACATTCTGTATTTTTACTTTCCAACTTTGGAAATCTTAAACCGACAACGACTAACTTGGAGAGGATGAAGAAGAACCTCATTCATGATCATCCAGGGAGGGCAAGGACGACAGGCAAGCAGAGGCCTGGGGAGGGCAGAGAGGAGCACTAACGCTGGCAAGCACAGGCCAGGAGAAGGGAGCAGCAGCCCCTCCTGGCCCTGAGGAGGGTAGGAGGGAGAGGCCAGCAGATGCAGTCCGGGGAGTAGGGAGGGAAGAGGAATTGCAACTTTGGTTAAACACCCCTGAGCCTGTTCTTCAGAGGAAAGGAAAGGCATGCTCAGCTTCATACAGCTGAGAACGCCTTCCAGAAGCATCACTTTTAATATTTGTTCTTAAACACTGTTTGTGATCTATCTAAATGCATTTTAATATCTTATGAAAAATGTATAATGTATTACTTAAAATATACAAAAAGGAATTTAAGAATCTATGTATTCACTGCCCAATTTTAAGACAGACAATATTACCATTCAATCCAAGCCTTCTGTGTGTCCCCTCATGACATATTCCAGTTTGCCCTACTTAACCATTAACCTGAGCTCCACACAGCGTTCATCACTGCCCTTAATTTTATCTTACATTTTTTACATCTAAACAATATAGCTTTTGCATGCTTTCAACCTTTATGTAAATAATAGCATTAGGTATTATTCTGCAATTTGCCTTTTTCATGCAACATTGGTGAAATTAATCTTCAATAATTAGTATAGCTTTAGATTAGTCGTTTCCAGTGTTGTGTAAGAGTCCATTATTTGCATATACTTTAATTTATTTTTCTATTCTTCTGTTGGTGGTCATTTAGCTAATTTCCAATGTTTTCCTACCACCAGAAAATGCTGCTATGAACAGTCTTGAACGTATCTCTCCATATACATTAGAGTTTCTCCAGGGTATGTACCAGAGCAGAATTACAAGGTCAAAGGGTGTGTATAACTTCAACTGTAATTCTACAAAGTTATACTAATTTATATTCCCACCAGTAGCAATAAATATATTTTTTACAGTTATGTCCTGCTGAGGTTAATTGAAAACTCTCCTTTAAAGCAGCCTGAGCTCAAAGCATGTTGAAAATGAGCAGTCCTGGTAGTAATAGTTACTAGCCCTAAAAGTTAGCCCAACATGAATACAGGCCAATTGTGTCAGATGTAGATTGAATCCCAGGGTGACTCAGGAATCAGGCTGGACTGAGACAGGTTTAGGGGGCATTTTTCAATCATGCATGTTTTAATCTTTATTATTTTGCTCTAGAATTTAAAAATGCTCCTTGTAAACAAAATTGTGTTAATAGTCACCAAAATGCATCTCTTGGAAATTGAACATCCCCATGATCACCACCACTAACAGCATGACAAATAATCTACATAATTTTTTAATATATAAACCGACTTTTTTACCTAAAAGGGATCATCTATTCCCTTTTTTGCATATTATTTCTTTTTACTATCCAATATAGCTTTACAAGGAAAGAAATCATCTACCTTTATTGAAAATTCTATTATTCAGTAAACATTTATTAAGCACCTGCTTTCGGGCAGGATGGAGTCTATAAAGAAAATTAAGCGACTTCATCATTAAGAGGCTCCTACCCTAAAGGAAAGAAACTAACAGATGCTGGTCATAATGATGGCCTCAACTGTAAAGCACTTTCTATGAGCCAGGCACTGTACCAGGCCCTTAATAAACGTGGTAGGCAGGATAATGCCCCCCACAAAGATGTCCATGTGCTAATCCTAATAATGCTATGTTACAGGGCAAGGAGGTTTGTTCTAATCAGCTAAACTTAAAATAAGGAGATTACTCTGAATTATCTGGGTGGGCTCAGTGTAATCACAAGAGTCCTTAAATGGCAAAGAGGGACACAGAAAATTCAGAACCAGAGAGACCCTGGCAGCATGAGGAAAGATTTGGCCAACCATTGCTAACTTTGAAGGTGGAAGGGACCACAAACCAAGGAATGCAGGCAGATTCCAGAGGCTGGAAAAGGCAAGAAAACAGAGTCTCTCCTACAGCTCCAGAAAGGAACTCAGTCCTGCTGATTTTTTTAGCCCATTAAGAGCCGTGTCAGACTTCTGATCTCTAGAAATTTGTGTTGTTTAAGCCACTAAGTTTGTGTTCATTTGTCATAGCAGCAATAGGAAGCTAATACAAGGCACATCATCCATTTTCCCCACCACCCTAGAAAAGAGGTGCTGTGACCTCCAATGGACAAATCAGGGAACAGAGGACCTAAGAGGCCAAATTACTAGCCCAGATGCCCAACAGCAGAGCCAGACTCACACTTGAGTCTGTCTGCCTCTGAGCCTATGCTGAGGCTGCTCCTGGTTGGCTGGGATACAGGGAAGATGGTGACACATGCCATCATAGGGGTAAGCAAATGATTCTTTGCTTAAAGGAAACTGAGAGAATTCATCCTGGGACCAATCTAGAAGGACTGCATGGAGGTAGCATCTGAACCTTTTGAATGATGGGCAGGATTCTGACAGACAGAAATGAGGAAGGAAGGAGAGATCAGGAAGTACAGTGGTTCAGCCCTGCTGAGGTCTAGGGCACATAGGGGTATCCAGCAGGAGGTAAGGTTGGACACGCTGGTCAGAGTCCAGCACTGTCCAATATGATAGCCACCAACCACATGTGGCTATTAACATTCATATTTACATTAATTTAATTTAATTTAAAATTCAGGTCCTCAGTGTAGTAACCACGTTTCAAATGTTCAATAGCCACATGTGGCTAATATTGGACAGTGCAGTTATAAACCATGTCCATCCTTGTGGAAAGTTCTATGGATGAAGGGAAGTCACTGGCATCATCGTTTTTAAGCAGGTCACTGGCACTTTGGAAGGAGGAAGTGAAGGAGTAACGCATGTCCTTTTATAACACTCCCTATCTCATTCTTTTATTTGTTACCTACAATGTGTCCTCTCCCCAGGGGCTTAGCACAAGTTTCAAGAATAAATGCACAATGAACATCCATAAAAATTATTTAAAACTCCCAGCACTGCCTTAGAATGCATATCTAGTTCTAAAAATAAGCCACTCTGGGAAGTAGGTCCAATTTTTCTCCACTGTCAATACTTTTTTTTTAAAAAGAAGGCTTTCAGTCCTTATCTTATAGAATCCAACGAACACTGTAGTGTAAAATAGTTTTTAAGGAGGCGAGGCATAGTTGTTCAGATCTCTAGATAATTTGTCAGGTTTCAAAACACATTACGCCTGACCTCATGGAACTTTGCTCAGTCCCAGTGCTCTCTGGTGGTGGGAAAGGCTCTGCTGAGATAAGAGCTGCCTTCCCTGTCTTAGAAAGGCTGCCCCATTCTGACTCAAAAAAAGGATGCTGAAATCAACCAAGGTGATGTCCAGGAAGGATGCAGAGCTCCATACCTAACGAGCTTAGATGTGGCCAAAGGTAAGATTATTTTGTGATCTAGCAACTGAATTCTGAATGATGTTGGATGCAAAAGAAAACCCTATAGTCACCTATGTTGCTTTGGGGTCTTCATGGGGACAGTTGGAAGTGATCCATGGCAATTCAATCTCTGGACCTCTCGGTGACTCATGGCTCACGCAGAGCACGTACTGTACAAATCTAACCCTGTTTGGTGGCCTCACAAGCAGCTCCAATTGATTTCTCATCTGCAACTCAACCTTTGTCCTCCCCAAACATGGAAGGAGGGGGCCCTCCACACTGACATCCTCCACCACTAGCAGCAATACCAGAACTTGGCGGCCTAAACAATAAATCTCTATGTGGCCCAGAGAGAAAGGGTGCCCTGTACCTGCTAAGCAGGATCATGCATCCCACCCCCAGCTCCTGAAAAAGGTGGTGAGGGGAGGTTGGCATGAAGACAGGCATCAAACTAGAAACAGGCCTTCCCCTAACCCAGACACTACCTCCACCCACAGGCCCCACTGGCCCCACTGGCAAATAAAGTTTCTAACCCAAGCATCAGCTCATGAACACTTCCACTCTGCAGGGTGAATCACCCTGAGCAAGGAAAAGGGAAGATTGCCTACTGCCAACTTAGCTTTACAAATGAGCCCTTAAGCCACCTGATGCAGACGTTTATGCCAGGGCCTGGGTCTGCTCGGGGTCTAGAAGCCAAAATCACTCCCCAGTGGGGTTATTTTAGATAGAGACACATGCACATCTTGAAAGGGGGAGAAGGAAGCAGAAGGTGGCAAGAAAGGAGTCCCTTACTCTGGGAATTTTTGTTTGTTTGATCTCACATGCAAAGAATTGAATTAATTATAATCTTTGGCTCATGACACACTCAACATTGGTTTATGCAGGGCTCACTTTTTTATCAGCTATTAGATCTTGAATAATGGACAAATGCCTTTAGGCCCATCCTCCCTCTCCCCAAAAAGGTAGAGTATCAACACCAACCCACACCAACCATATGGTTTTACCCATTCTATCCCCCTGCCTCACCCTAACTTCACCCTGAATCTGTATCCATCATTACTTTACTTTGCTTTTCATAGCATTTTCTTGTAGCTGCACGTATTCCTAAAAATTTTTTTTTAATTTTACTTATTTATAAGTTTATTTTTTAAATGTCATGCTGTATCTTTTGGTAATTTTCTTTCACCTAATATCATATTGCCAAGACTTATCCATATTTTTGCATGTCACTGTTGCTCACTTGTTTTGGCTGAGTATAATTTTACACTGTGAATTCATCACAGTTTACTCATCTGCCCTCCCACTGATGAGCATCTGGGCTCTTTCCAGGTATGTGACTTTGTAAACATACTTGCACAGGACATGAGTTTCTCCTGGGCACATATAGCCGAAGTGGAATTGCTGGGCCATAGAAATGTGAATACTCAACTTCAGAAGATAATTAGATCATATCAATTCTTTTCTATTTTGATTGCATTTCCTAGAGATTCTAAAATGATTGTTTCCTCTTCCTGTCCTCCTCAATTTTGTTTCTATAAATTTCACATGTCAGCTCCACCAAAATGTTTAAATCTGGTCCTTGGCCTAACACTTGAGTAGCACTTCAGCTAAATCCCCCCATATGGAAAAGAAGGATTCTTGTCAGGGGCACAGATAATAGGAAAAGCATCTAAGCAGACACAAGGACCTACCCTGGACCAGATGCTGGGGTGGGCTAGTCAAATGGAAGGGAACAGTTTAGAAGCTGTTTCACTCTTGGCAAATGCAAGATACAAAAAAGGACTGGGGAGGAGCTATAAAGCCAGTTTCCCTATTCAAATTTGCATATTCAGTCTCTCGTCCCCTACCTTCCTGTAACTACCAAGCACACTTATTTTTAAACAAAGAACAAAAACCCAAAAATGGAAAAGCCAGTTTGTAAATAACCAATTTCAGGTTTAAACAATAGCAGGGTCCAGGTTGGACATCATTATGCAGTCCACTTCATTTCAATATATATTTACAGAATGCTTTACAATGTGACAAGCACCCTGATGAATGAGGTCTCTATTCTGCCCTCAAGGGGCTTGCAGATTTGTCCATTTACCAAAACAGATCATGCACGAAGTGCTAAAGGGGTCACTTAGTGCTAAGAAGAGGAAGATGCTGGCCTGATACTAAGATGCTTACTGCAAGAGAATTAATACAAGTTAGAATGCAAGTGGACCAGATACAGAAGTTGTTCAAAGGAGACAGTAATCATTCCTAAGCAAAAAGAATGCTCTGTAGAAAAGTTCCTAGAGAGTAATGTTGGATCTGGGTTTTGAAGAATGAATCAAGTGACCAAGAGGCGAGAAAAGCAATAACAAATACCTAAAACATTTAAGAAATCAGTTTCAGGTTGAAGAATACACAAATGAATGGAAAGAGACATCACGTTCATGAACTGGAATAGCAAATGTTGTGAAAATGTCTATACTTCCCAAAGCAATCTACAGATTCAGTGCAATCCCTATAAAAATACTAAGATGTTCTTCATAGAAATAGAAAAAAAAAACCCTAAAATTTTGTAGAACCACAGAAGACCCTGAATAGCCAAAGCAAAGTAAAAAGTAACAAGAACAAAGCTGGAGGCATCACACTATATGACTTCAAAATAAACTACAAAGCTATAGAACCAAGACAGCATGGTACTGGCATAAAAACAGACACGTAGACCAACGGAACAGAATACAGAGCCCAAAAATAAATCCACACAATTACAGCCAACTGATTTCAACAAAGGTACCAAGAACACACAATGGGGAAAGGAAAATCTTCAATAAATGGTGTTAGGAAAACTGGATATCCACATGCAGAAGAATGAAATTAGACCCTCATCTCTCACTATATACAAAAATCAACTCAAATGAATTAAAGACTTAAATATAAGATCAAAAACTGTGACACTATTAAAAGAAAACATATGGGGAAAGCTCCATGACATTGGTTTGGGGACCTCAAAAGCACAAGCAACGAAAGCAAAAATAGACAAATGAAATTATAACAGACGAAAAAGCTTCTGCACAGGAAGGAAAACAGTTAACCAACTAAAGAGATAACCTAGAGAATGGGAGAACATATTCACAAACTATATATCTGATAAGGAGTTAATATGCAAAGTACACAGAGAACTCAAATCACTCAATAGCAAAAAAACAAAAAACAATGCAATGAAAAAATGGGCAAAAGATCTGAATAGGCATTTCTCAAAAGAAGACATAGAAATGGCCAATAGGTATATTTAAAAATGCTCAACATCACTAATCATTAGGGAAATGCAGTTAAACCACAATGAGATACCACCTCACTCCAGTTAGAATGGCTATTATCAAAAAGACAAAAAACAACAAGTGCTGGCAAGGATATGGAGAAAAGGGGGTCCTTACACACTGTTGGTGGGAATGTAAATTAGCCATTATGAGAAACATTCCTTAAAAAATTAAAAACAGAACGAGCACATGACCCAGCAATCTCACTGCTGGACATTTATCCAAAGGAAATGAAATCAGTATGTTGAAGAAATACCTGTTCTCCCACGTTTATTGCAACATTGTTCACAATAGCCAAGATATGAAATCAACCTAACTGTCCATCAGTGGATGAATGGATAGAGAAAATATGGTATATATACACAAGGAATACTCTTCAGCCGTATAAAAGAATGAAGTCCTATCATTTGCAACAACATGGATAAACCTGGAGGACATTAAGTAAAGTAAACCACCACAGAAGGACAGATAC
Organism: Mandrillus leucophaeus; assembly: GCF_000951045.1. Taxonomy (NCBI): domain Eukaryota; kingdom Metazoa; phylum Chordata; class Mammalia; order Primates; family Cercopithecidae; genus Mandrillus; species Mandrillus leucophaeus. The sequence continues at coordinate 1,372,699 of NW_012106931.1, read as the reverse complement.
CACGTCATCTCACTCATACGTGGAATCTAAAAAAATTGGTCTCATAGAAGCAGAAAATAGAACAGTGGTTACCAGAGGCTGGGGAATGAAGAGGGGAGAGGGGAAGGAGGGAGGCTGGTCAAAGGGTACATAACTATAGTTAGAGAGGAGTAATAAATCCAAGAGATCTATTGTGTAGCAAAGTGACTATAGTTAGTGACAGGTTATTGTATCCTTGAAAAATGCAAAGAGTGGATGTTAAGTGCTCTCGCCACAAAAATGATAATTATGTGAGGTAATACCATCATTAATTAGCTAGATTTGACTATTTCACAATGTATATACACTTCAAAACATCATGTTTTGCATGATACATACAATACAATGCTATCTGTCAAATTTAAAAAATAAAACTCCATTTCTGACTCAGACCTCTTGATCTTCGCATCATCTCCTATTTCTCACACTTCTTAAATCTAGTTCCTGCCTCCAGACAAAGTAGAATCTGTGATCACTCTTTAACACACATTATCTGCATTTATTTGTTCATTCCACCAACACCAACAAAGTAAATCTTGACAGATGTCTGGCCCTTGCTGAGCTCCAGAGATAAATCCCTGGACAACACAGAAACAGTTCCTGCCTTCACCCAGCTTTCCATCTTCAAGGCAGACACAGAATTTAACAAAGACAGGCAGTTGGCTTGACCATCAGCCAGACGCCATCAGCCAGGGAGAGCCCCTCCCCCATCCCATCATCCCCTGAAACATTTTCAGCAAATTGTGCAGGATTAAAGAAACAGCTCTGCCTCCTCGGTAATTAAAAGAATCCTGACCAACGTCCCAGGTAGCCAAGCGGCCACTCAGAGTTGAGACACTCCAAAATCAGGTGCTTCCTACATAATAGCCTCCAATCTGATACTTGATAGCCGCTGGTTTCCAGAGTCAAACAAATGTCAGGAATTTTATGAAGGAAGGCAGGAAGCAAATAAGGGGGCAAGGACTGGGGTCTAGGCCTCGGGGGAGCTCAATTAGTGAGCCAGATAAAGTTAAACTGAAAGGGCATGCTCTTGGTTTCCTAGAAAGCCAGCTGGAAAAGATGCCAATCCTTAAGCCTCTGTCACTCAAAAGATTAACAGAAGAGACTTAGGAGTGCCCACAGGGAATAATGCAACAAGCCAGATGTTTCTGCTCCTCGGATGACGCCGCTCTCAACAACCAGAGCTACACTTTTGAGGCCACCAATAAGCCATAGAAAAGAACTGGAGTCTTTGGGGATAGGTTGAAATTCAGTCATTTCCCTTAAGTGATACAGATACCAAAAAAAAAAAAAAAGTTAATAATTTCTCTGCAAACTCCCCTGATGTATCTAGGTTCTGTATTTCTCATCAAGCCATCTCTTTCTTTAACAGAAATGGCAGCACTCAGATGAACACTCGCTACAGCTGCATGGCGGGGGGAAAAGCATACAATCTTTCAATCCATATAAACTGGAAGCTCAGGCAAGTCGATTGGCCACCCTGAGTCTCACTTTGTCATCTTCAAAATGGCTTTTAAAAGACCCACCCACTTGTTCTCGTTGGAATAAGAGATCATGTAAAGTGTCCAGCCCAGATGTTCATAAGTGGTAGCTCCTGTTATCTATAAACACAACCAGGTAACCACATGCTCGAGACAGCACCTTCTCCTTGGTACTTTCTAAACACATCAAGATGCGTGTGCGCATGTGTGTGTATGTTTGTGCGTGTATTTGAGTGAGAGAGAGAAAGAGGAAAAAAAAGAAAGAGGGGGAGAGAGAGAGAGAGAAGCAGCTTGGACATACACCAGCCTATTTACAATTCCTGCTTACGTTCCATCACTTCTATCAGATTAATAAACTAGAGGAGCTGGAAGGAACCTAACCATGGTGCCTGATTTCCCCTCAAGTCCCTAGTTTTCCCCTAAAGGTTGCTTCCTCTGATTCCAGGAGGCCAGGAAGGAGAGCCATATGGCTTGAGACTCTAGACAAGCCCAGCAGCAAACAAATGAGCCCCCCACCATTTGTCTCAGGGCCTCTCTCCTTTCGACCCTCCTGTGGGCGGCCATCCAGATTTCAGTCGGGGTGCTCTGGTCTGCATCTCTGTCTTGACTGTTCCTAATTATTGGAGGGAACGCATGGCTCGCCTGACCTCAGAGTTTAAGAGCTCCGAGTCCTAATATCAAACCAGGCAGCTTCATTTAAAAGGCATCCTCATCTGCATCCATAAAAGTCACTCCCGGAGCCCTTACTTGCCCCAGCTTTGGGAATGCCTGCTGTCGAGGATTTATGACACGCCCTGGATCTAATCTGCCACACTTTAACTGCTGCTGTTGCACATCTGGTCATAAAAGCAAGGGCTGGCCCAACACGGGGACAAACACTTTTCTTTCCTAAGTGGCTGCAAATCTGATCTCACAGTGATAGCTGGGCTTGGATGTAATCAACCCAGCATCTGGGCAGTCTTTAAGACTTGTCAAGCATTACAAGACTTTTCCTCCACACGACAGCTATAAAGATGATTCTCATATAGCAAAAGCTATGAATAAACAACCTGCAATCTGAACAGGTGGTAAAGGGCTAGGCCCAAGGATGTTCAGGAAAGGAAGCACGAGTTGGTTGAGCCAACCTTGTTTTCGCAAAGATCCTAGCTATTTTCACATGGACTCTTAGGCTGCCAGTTAAGAAGCAATTGCCCTGACATAAACTGATGCTTGGCCAAAGATTGCCTGGATTAAGTTTAGTCGAAAGAACCACTAGGTGGTTTAATAGTACATGTTTTAAGGCAGTGAAATTCTTTATTAGACCAATTGGTAGGGAGTGTTGGGGGGATAATCTAGACCAGAAATGAACACAATGCTGTCGGTTCCAGGAGATTTTACAATGCCCTGGACAATCTGTCCTGTGCACAGAATTGGCAGGTTTCATGTCGTTCAGAAACTCCAATCAGACCAAGGTTCAACAAGTAATTCAACCTCCCAGCACTGAACCCAGGGGAAGAGACCCCTGAACATTGCGCAACTCTCCCCTCCCACCTCTTTACAGTACCCCACCTCTGACCCTCTTCCAGTGCCTGCCCGGCAGGAGGGGACATTAAAATTATCTGCTGTGGGTTTTACGAGCAGTGATCGCTTTTTAAAACAACAACACAAGGTCCTTGTGTGGCTCCCGGGTAACCTAAAACTCTCCAGGCAGAGCTGCACCCACCCCCCCCAACCCCCGCCGCCTGCCAACAACGCCAGCGCGCTGGACCTGGCGCAGCGTGGGACCACAAGGAAGCCCTACATGAGCGGAGAGCGAGCTTCTCTCCGACGCAGGAGGCACCTCTGAGGGTCTTGAGCAAATTGCAGGGGAGAAGAGATTGGGAAAGAAAATCCACCAGTGACAGTTCGGGGGCAGGAGAGGGATGGTGCTGCAAGAAAGGGAGGGGTGGTGGCTCCAATGGGAGAAAAAAAAAAAATTTCAGCAACTTCACCAACGAAGCCCGCAGGGGACCTGGTAGTAGACAGAGGACAACAGGTCTCTGACATCTCTCTTCCCCCGCCTGCCCCCAGGGATGAGTGGCGAAGCGACCTCGCCTCCCTCCGCAGGTGGGCGCAAAGCTGGGGGCGCACTTACCCTGGGGCCTGTGGTGCGGTGGCCGCGAGCCGGGGACAGCTGCACCAGCACCAGCAGCAAGTGGGGCGTGAGCAGGCGGGCGCAGCGAGCGGGCAGCATGGTGCCAGCCAGGCTGGGCAGCCGGCAGCCGGCAGCGAGCGGGGTTCGCGGGCTCCGCGGGGCGCACAGCGCGTCTGGCTTCCTTCCTTCCTTCGCTCGGGGCCCTCGCGGCGGCGGGGAGCGGGCAGCGGTCCTGCGGCGGGGGCTCGCAGAGGCTGCGGGCAGAGGACACAGTCATTAACCGCGCCGGAGGGGAGCTGGAGCGCGAGCGTGTGCTCCGCGCGCGTCGCTAGCTCCGCTCGGCGGGGCCCAGGCAGCAGCAGGTTGGACGCCTAAGCCCGGGCCATGGGAATTCCCGTTATAAACCCCCGGGAGGGGCGGGGCGGAGCACGGTGGGCCTGATTGACGGGCCAAGAGGCCTGTTGCAGCCGACCCTCTGGCAGGTGAAAGCCAATGGGAGAGGGGCAAGAGGAGCCGCTAGTGGTCAACCCCCAGCCGAGGAGCTCTGCCAGAGTGGGCCCCGGGAGAGACTGGGATAAAGAGTAACTTTCTCGTGGCACTTCTGCCAGAGGAAGCCTGAGAGAGCCCCAGGAGCCGACACCCACCAGAATGTTCATCTGGCTAATAATAATGCCTTGAGCATGTATATTTCTTAGCTCAAGTTCGTGACTGTCCCAACAGCCCAGTGAAGTAGGCAGGGAAAATACTCCTAGCCCCATTTATCAGATGAGAATGCTGTGATACAAAGGCGCCAAGAGATCTGCCTCCCTGCTGCATTTGGGAAGAACAACTGGGAAGTCGCCGGATGACCCGCCCAGGGTGGGCTGTGGCGTTGGAGTGGAGAATGGGAGCATTCACTTCTTTCAAAGACTCTCCCTGAGGGGTGACATCCTGAGTCTCACAGCGGCTGTCCCAGGAGAAGTCGCAAGGGACAAGCGGCGTGTGCTGGGCACTGGCCGCTGGGGAGGGCCACACACAACCTCCCAGCCCTACGGTCCGTGTGATCCAGGATTGGAACTCAGGCATCCTAGCTTCCCACTCTGAACTGGAGGGCAAGGGGCAGCCTCTCTATAGCGCAGCAGCTCTGGGAGAGGCGGGCAGAGAGGCCCTGGTCCCCTGATGGGAGAGAAGGAGGAAAAGTATAGATGAGGAGGAGGTAGTCTGAGGATGCAGAGATCCCAGAGATGGGGTAGAAAAAGGAGAGGAGATCTCTCCCGGGTGCCCGACCCACTTGGAGAGGACAGCTCAGCGGAGCTTCAGTCAGATGTTGGGGGGCTCTGCCCAGGGCCATCCCCGGAGGGCCAGCTTGGGAATGGTCACAGCTGCATCACACGGGCTCCTCAACAGAGCAAGGTGCTCAGCTGCCTTCAATGAGACTGACATCTCCAGGAAATCACAGGGATGAGGGGGGCAAAATGAAACCCAGAGCGATCTCCTTATGTGGAGAACAACCTTCAGCGCTTACTTCCATCAGTGTGGGCTACTTCGCAGGAAGGGATTATTTTCTATAATTCGATTGTAAGCATCAGTGCCACACTCCTCCTCCCTATCTGGTCTGAGAGGTCCTAAGATTAGCTCTGCTCCCTCAGAGTTTCTCTCCTGGATTCCATGAACCAGCTTCCCACCTGACACCTGAATTCAGTTTTGCCCTCTCCTCACACTGGCCCCATCCAGCCTCCACACAGCAGCCAGTGTGTCTATTTGCTATTTAGAAGCCAGTGATCCTTTTAAGCAGCAAACCGGAACTCACCATTCCCTGCTTAAACGACTTCCCCTCTCCCCAGTGCCCTCAGACGAGAAAGCCCAGACTGGATGCTGGAACAATAACAAAGTACTTGTGGTTCTCCAAACAAAAATGAAGAGCACTTCTAAAAGAATGGTCTATCTTTTCCTCCACTGGGAATGAGCGCCTTGGTCAGACTCTGGAGCTGGACAGCAGGGTTCAAATCCCCGGTCTGCCACCTAGTGGCATAGCCTTGAACAAGTCACTTGACTCATCCAGGGTCCCGGTTTTCTCTCTGTAAAATAGGGATAAAAATAGTATCCCCCTGCCGTGAGATGTTGTCAAGATTAAAGGAGATGGAGTCTTTAAAGCCTTTAAAATAAGTAAGTGAAAAGTATCACAATATGGCATTTGAAGAGGACAGGACAAATGCCTCATCTCATTTTATCCTCAGAACAATCCTCTGAAATAGGTCAGACATCTCTACTTTACAGGTAGATAAGTGAATAATCCATGAGATTGTGACTTGCCTGGCCTCATTTGGTTGGCAAAGGACAAAGCAGAGACTCGAGGCAAGGTTTTTGGAGTATGATTCTGCTTCCGTCATGTGATGGCTGCAATCTTCAGTCTCAAATCCCATAAGGTTGGACGTTCCTGTGTGCTAATTGGGAATTTCTTCAGTGGTCTACAAGGTAACTGAGGCTGGTGAGCTCCACTGAGCTTCAGGGGAAGAGGATGTAAACAGCAGGGGTCAGCCTTTCCTGGAAACAGCCCTTGTGATCTGGCATCCTGGAGTTTGCCCAGCTGAACTTGTGACACTTGTCCAGTACTGTGCCCTGTGCAGCACTGATATCAATATCCATGTGTCCACCTAAGTATTCACCCTCCAGGGACTCAACAGGTTGGAACTGTTGCCATCGGGCTCAGCAGCGTGGCAGGCTTTTCCTGACTCTACCACCTGGCTGCATGCACCTATCAAGCTGGTCAACTCCTTCCTGTTGCTGGAACTATTGAGAAATCTGCTGGAGTAAGTAAATATGCTTCAGATGGCCCTGAGTATCTGGCAGCACAAAGCGCCCAGGGAAAAAGCATTGCAATAGCCCTTTCCATCCCTAACACCAAATGCTGATTTCCAGCCAGAAAGCTTATTTCCAAGTGTTCACCGGTCCAAAAATCTACATTATTCTGGATTTCAATCATGTAGCTTAGTTCAAACTATGAGTAACTGCTTTCCAGTTACTTTGCTCAGCAAGTATTTTCTTTCCCTCTGGTTGGCATACGAGGCCTGTTGTAACCATGGCCATCATTCAGATGATGCATTTTCTTCTCCCAACTCCTCCCAAGACCAGAGAAGGTTAGGAATTCCAGGGAACCACTAGTCCCAAACAGTATCTCTCTGCCAGGCTTAATCTTCTGATCCAAGCAAAAAAAGTGAAATTGACAAGTTTCTTCTTTCCCTAGAGCCCAGACTCATGGTCCAAAAATAAATCTAACTATCTTGGCATCTGGTTTGTCCAGTTTCAGTCATACTCCTTGTCTTGCGGGACTTCTATTTGCAATGGGATATTTCAGTAGATGAAAAGTAATACTTTATGTCACAGATTGAGGTCTGAAGGCCTCAAATATTTAGTACTAACTAGAAATGCCAGTTTCAAATATATCTGTGTTTCTGGTCAGGTGTGGTGGCTCACGCCTGTAATCCCCACACTTTGAGAGTCCGACGTGGGAAGATCACTTGAGGCCAGGAGTTTGAGACCAGACTGGCCAACATGGCAGAACCTCATCTCTTTTAAAAATAGAAAAATTAGCTGGGTGTAGTGGTGTGTGCCTGTAATCCCAGCTACTTGGGAGGCTGAGGCAGGATAATTACTTGGGAGATGGAGGTTGCAATGAGTCAAGATCATACCACTACCCTCCAGCCTGGACAACAGAGCGAGACTCCATCTAGAAAAAAAGAAAATATATTTATCTGCGTTTCTCTACAATCCAGAGGATTCTTTCCTCATCTCATATTCAGAATAGAACCTTTTCATTCATTTTTAATAAGCACTTTGATGCATCTCTTTCTATGCCTTGCACAATGTTCATTATTATGAGGGATCTTTGGATGCACACCCAGCCCTCTGAGAGGTTACCATCTAATTTAAGACACAGACCAGAGAGATACCTGGGGACCATATTTAAGAGTAAAGCCAGCTGGGCGTGGTGGATCATGCCTGTAATCCTAGCACTTTGGGAGGCCGAGGTGGGCGGATCACGAGGTCAGGAGATCGAGACCATCCTGGCTAACACAGTGAAATCCCATCTCTACTAAAAATACAAAAAATTAGCTGGGCATGGTGGCTGGTGCCTGTAGTCCCAGCTACTTGGGAAGCTGAGGCAGGAGAATGGTGTGAACCCAGGACGCAGAGCTTGCAGTGAGCCAAGATTGAGCTATTGCACTCCAGTCTAGGTGACAGAGTGACACTCCATCTCAAAAAAAAAAAAAAAAAGAGTAAAGCCTGCGGTGTGTTGTAGGAACTCAGAGTGAGATGACCCTCTGTAGGCCTAATGGGCAGGAAGGTCTCATGATGGAGGTAGATCCTGAACGAGGCTCTGGAGCAGAGCGCTTCTATAATACAAATATATCCTGATTTCTATTTCTTCATTTGTTACAACAGCTACCAACAGAAAGAGGTACACTGTATCTAAGGTCCAAGACTTTTGTCAAAAACAATAGTGAACTTAGAAGCTTGAGACATTAAGATTCCTGGGTTCTGCTTTTAGATTTATGACTAACTTGCTGTAACCTTAGCATTAGGCTAAGGTAAGTATTATTAGTCCCACTGTGCAAATGAGGTTTACCCGCAGACATTTAACCTTACCAAAGTCACTCCTTAAGCTTTAAATACACATGACAAAAATAATTCGAGTGACAAACAGTTTAGAAATTTAGTTCTCTCTTTGGTATACAAACTCCATTCAAAGGTTCAGGCAGCTTCCTCCAACCCAGGCTCCTTCTATTATTTCTCTGTCATAATAAGCAGCTCTACCTGGTGGTACAAGAAGATTGCTTAAGCCCCAGCCATCATATCTATTTTCCTGCCAGCAGGAAGGAAAAAGAGGAAAGAAGAGCATGCCCCTCTTTTTAAGGACACCTCCCAGAAGTCACGTTTCATTTTGTCTCATTGGCTAGAACTTGGTCATATAACCACATTCAGCAAAAAAGGGCTTTAAAAAATGTAATCCTAATTGGAGGTGACCACACGGGTATAGCTAAAATTCAAAGTTTGTGTTACTAAGAAAGGATACAATTCTGGGACACAATTAGAAGTACAGGCCATCCTCATAAGTCGTCCTTGAGTTGCCAAACAAAAGGAGGCCACAGCATTTAAGCTGTGGTTTACCTCTAGTTCTGCAGACCCAGCTCCCAGGTACTCAAAAATATTAATGGCTCTTATGGACTGAATATGTCTCCCTGAAATTCATATGTTGAAAGTCTACCAGCTCCATGTGATGGCCTTAGGAGGTGAGTCCTTTGGGAGATGATTATGATTAGATGATGATGATATACAGTCAAAAAAAAAAGGATTAGGTGAGGTCATGAGGGTGAAACCCTCATGAATGAGATTAGTGCCCTTGTAAAAGTCACAAGAAAGTTTGCTTTCCCTCTCTGCTCTCTGCCATGCGAAGATACAAAGAAAAGTTGGCCATCTGGCCTTACCAGAACCCAACCATGCCAGCACCCTAATCTTGGACTTCCAGCCTCCAGAACTGTGATAAGTACATTTCTATTGTTTGTAAGCCACCCAGTCTATGTTAAGGCAGCCCGAACTAAGACATTGGCCTTTAGTGCCAGACACCCAGACTCTTCATGGCCACAAAAATTTCCTTCTGGTATTTCCTTTAGGCACGTTCAAGTAGGAGGAACTGAGAACATACTGGAATGAAGCTCAAGCCATGTGGTGCCAGGCTGGCAAGAAATAAGCCTCTAAAGAGACCAGTGGTCAGTTACGGTCACTTGGAATAATGCACATCTTGTGAAAATATTTTTGGCAATTGTCTATATTCTTCTGTTTCTATTTATTTCCCCTCCCTCTTCCACCTATAAAGGGATCTTTCTCTTCACCGGGTTGTTTTTCTGTAACCTAGTTTCAAAATTAATAATAATAGTGGTAGTAACTAGGAGGGCTTAACTAATGCCAAAAATGAAGACCTTAGTATACACTCTTGCATTTACGAGGTAGGAAGCTTTATTTTCTTCATTTCACTAATGAAGACACTGAGACTGTGGGAGGTTAAATAATTTACATAGCCAGAAACAAAGAGCAGAATAAGAACCAAAACCCAATCCACCTTGTCATGAGGGTGGAAAGTACTAAAAGCTAACCTTTTGCTAAGCACTTTCCCTATTTTATCTCATATCCTCAGACCCAACTTATGAGGCCCTTATTATTGCTCCCATTGGATAGATGAGGAACTGAGGCTTAACCACAGAGGTCAAACTTACCAAGGGCAGTTCTTAAATTTTGCATTCACATCCAAAAATTTGGCATCCTCTTAACCCACTTATGCCTAGTGTTCCATTATTGGAATGCTGAGCATGTGGGGGTTATTTATATCCTACTTCTCAAGGTCGTTGCCAAGGTCTGATTTTGCAATTCAAAAAATTGCAACCTCCAGCATAAATGGGTTAAATCTCTCACCCCTAAGAGTCAGAAGCACATGCTGTTTTTGTGCATGCTATTTTGTTCATTGCTGAAGGCTAACTTCAATATCCATGGGTATGAATTTTCCCCATTCACCTGCTTTAATGGTCTGTATTGTTTATACAAGAGTCCAGTTGGGAAGGGGCATTTCCCTTGTATTCAGGACCAGAACCACCATGTTTAGATGTTCCAGAGAAAGCATTACCTCAACGACCTCATTCAGCCTGTGGTTTAATACTCCATCATAAATCATCATAATTTGGTCCTAATCCATTGGCATAGAGGCAAACCAGTCAATCTAACAAATTTTACTGCATCCCTACTGTGTGCCAAGCACTGCATCAGGGGCTAGGTATGCAGTGTGAACAAAGACAAAAGGCAAATGACATCAAGGAACTTACAGTCTAGTAGGAAGACAGATATTAAGCAACTAATTATTAACAATTAATTCACAAGTTACAAGTATCCACAGTACTGCAAGGAGGCACAGTGTTTGGGGACTTTGTTTTAAAAGGTATGTAACCCAGTCTGGAGAGTCAGTAATAATTTTCCTCAGGAAGTGATGTTTTGGGTGGTGTTTTTTGAAATAGGGATCTCATTCTGTTGCCCAGGCTGGATTACAGTGGTGCAATCATGGCTCACTGAAGCCTCAACTTCCTGGGCTCAGGCAAGCTTCCCACCTCAGCTCACTAAGTAGTTGGGACCACAGGTGCACACAACCACACTTGGCTAACTTTTTATTTTGTAGAGACAGGATCTCCCTATGTTGCCCAAGCTGGTCTCGAACTCCTGGGCTCAAGCAATCCTCCCACCTTCCCCTCCCAAAGTGCTGGGATTACAGCCATGAGCACTGTGCCCTGCCAAAGTGATGTTTAAGTCAAGATAAAGCATGGGGGGAAGAGTATAGTAGGCATAGCAAACAGCATATGCAAAGGCATTGAGGTAGGCAAGAATATGCATCTACATTTGTGACTAACTAAATCACTCTTATCCATTTAACCCTTAGTAGCCCAGGAAAAATAGTTATCACCATTTACCATCTGAGTATTTTTTAAATTTTTATTACATAATTGTTCTGAAATAATTATCTTTGACTATAGAGATCAGTAACAAAGGTAACACCAGTTCAAGGTTAAACAGACAGTTACTGGACAGAAGTCCTCACAAAAATATGGCCTTTGTACAAGGTCATGCTTTGTGTGGTCTTTTATTATAGCTTTTATGATCAGACACACAAATATAAAAACCCACTCCTCGTGGCCTTCCTTGGCTCTATTTGTCAGGGTTTTCTTAACATTAGTGATTCCATTTTGATTCTGACAACTTTCACAATACAAAGAGAGGGTGCTTTGAGGTTTCATAGTCTCTTTCTCTTCAAAATGACTTTCTTTATATAGCTGTTCTCTTTTCATTTTCATGGTTACTGTATATAAAGAGAAGAATTAGGGCATTGGAAAAGATTAGAAAGTAAATTGAATTCACCACTTTGAAAGGAGTTTCTGTCTACAGTCACAATATCCAAGAACAAACTGAAAATCCATTTATTAAATAGGACCCAGGAGAAAATGGGAAGTAAAGTTCCATCTTTCTTGGCATTTTTTTTCTTTTAGATAAATCACATGTGCCCCTGGTGATCTGTGTGAGTAGAAAGTTTCTTATTGAGAACAATTTTAAAATTCATCTCACCATACGGGTATTTTAAAATACTTTTACAAATAATTTATAGAAGTAGTAATAAAGGGATCATATATAAGTTACCTATTACTACATAGCAAATTACTCCCAAAACTTAGCATCTTAAAACAGCAAACATTTCTCATCTCATGGTATCTGTGGCAGGAATCTTGGAGTGGCTTAGTTTGGTGGTTTTGGCTTGAGGTCTCTCATGAGGTTGCAGTCAGGGCCAGCTTCATGGGCAGGCAGACTGTACAATCACAAAAGACCCCATACTTGGCTTAATACTCTGCATTGCTGTCTTGGTTTTTTTTTTTAGTAATTTTTGAAAGAAGAGACCCCATTTTCATTTTGCCCTGGATCACAGTCTAAAATTATGTTGCCAGTCCTGGTTGCACTCAAGCTGTCAGTCAGGATTACAGTCATCTAGGGCTGGAGGATCCTCTTCCAAGCTCACTCACATGATCATTAGCAGGCCTTGGTTCCTCACCAGCCGTTGGATGGCTACCTCCATTCCTCTCACATGAGTCTCACAACAGGATAGCTCACTTCCTATCCAGGGGTAGTGGTGAAAGAGAGAGTCCACCTGTCTTTTATAACCTAATCTCAAGAGTGATGTACCTTCATGTCTTAGCCTGTTTTTGCTGCTGTGACAGAACACCTGAGATTGGGTCATGTATAATAAGCAGAAACTTATTGGCTTACAGCTCTAGAGGCTGTGAAGTCCAAGATCAAAGGGCCAGCAACTAGTGGGAGCCTGCTGGATATGTCATCCCGTAGTGGAAGTAGGACGGGCAAGGTTAGAGGGAGACAAACTTACTCTTTCATAACTACACCAATCCCACGCATGAAGGGGAAGTCCTAATAGCCTAATCACTTCTTAAAGGTCCCAACTCTTCATACTATTTCCATGGTGGTTAAATTTTGACATGACTCTTGAAGGAGGCAAACATTCAAACCATGGCACATTACTTCTGCCATATTCTGTTGGTCACACTGACCAACCCTGGTACAATGTAGACGGGGACTGCACAAGATGTGAATAGCAGCAGGCTAGGATCATTTAGGGCCATCTTGGAGGCTGACTACCACAGACAATGAAAGCCAGCTTTGTTAGAACTGTTAATAAGAATTTAAATATAATAAACCCAAATTTTATTCATTTTCCTGTTTTTGAAGATAGTACACCTGAGGCTGAGCATGGTGGCGGCTCACACCTGTAATCCCAGCACTTTGGGAGGCTAAGATGGGAGGCCAGGAGTTCAAGACTAGCCTGGGCAACATAGTGAGACCCCCATCTCCACAAAAAATAAAATAATAATAATAATAATAATAATAAAGAATATAGCATACCTGAAATAGAAAGCAAACTTTGACTAAAATCATTCATTCATCCAGTATCATGAACCTGGAACATATTCATCTTATAAATACTGATTCCAGATTTCAAATGTATCGTTAATTGGTTCTAACTTATTCCTTATGGTTCTTCTGTTTGTACTTGAATCATCAAGACACAATACTTTTGAAAGCTTTAGTGGCTCGTAACTTTGTTGAGGAGAGAATGCTCATCTTCTTTCCCTCATGACTGCAAAACATTTTCATTTTTTTCTTTCTTAGGTCTACAAACACAATTTTAAATCTTCAATTCAATTAATATTTTCCTTTCTATACTATTTCCTCTTTATGTACATGCCTGCCTACAGCATTTGTCCATTTCAAGTAAATTTTCCACAAAAACCTAAAAAATTAAAAAGTATTACCATACATCTTTTTAGCAAAATTGGAAGACCCAGGATTTTTCCTAAAATATTGTATAATTATGTTCATCATGTTGAGTGACTAACTATATGAAAATACCATATTTCCTTTTAAAATATGTTCCTTGGCTTTTATTAAAAAGTCAAAAAATAACAGATATTAGCAGGGCTGTGGAGAAAAAGGAATGCTTATACACTGTTGGTGAGAACGTAAATTCATTCAGCCACTGTGGAAGGCAGTTTAGAGATTCCTCAAAGAACTACAAAATAGAACTACCATTCAACCTGGCAATCCCACTACAGGGTATATACTCAAAGGAAAATAAATCCTTCTACCAAAAAGACACATGTACCCATATGTTCATCACAGCACTATTCACAATAGCAAAAACAGAATCAATTCAGATGCCCATCAGTGGTGGATTGGCTAAAGAAAATATAGCACATATACACCATGGAATACTATTCAGACATAAAAGTGAATGAAATCATGTCCTTTGCAGTAACATAGATGCAGTTGGAGGCCATTATCCTAAGCAACTAATGCAGAAACAGAAAAGCAAATACTGCGTGTTCTCACTTATTTATAAGTGGGAGCTAAACCTTGGGTACACATGGACATAAAGACGGGAACAACTGACACTGGGAAATGCAAAAGTGGGGAGGTTGGGAGGGAGCCCAGGGTTGAAAAACAACCAATTGGGAACTATGCTCACTACCTGGGTGACAAGTTCAATTGTACTCCAAATCTCAGCATCATGCAATACACCTTTGTAATAAACATTCACATGTACCCCCTGAAACTTTTGAAAAAAGTATATATTTTTTAAATTCATTAACTCTCAAGTTTGAGAAAAATCTTCTAGGCTATTGTCATCTGAAGACTCATAGGCTAGGTTATGTCTCACATAATCAATTTCGCCAGCATTTGTCTGGACTCTACTGTCTCTTTGAATTCATCTTCTGTTTATCTAGTAATTATGTAACCTCTTCCCTTATCACCTTTCCTCTCTGTTGTAATAGGCAGAAAGTGAAAAATCTGTACTTCTGAACTTCTTAATAAAAGCTAAAAGCAGATGACAAAGATAGTATTCCCAGTCGTATATGTTTTTAAAGATAATGTAACATTTCAAGCAATGAAGCAAGAAAACTGAAGGATGATGAAATTCTGATGATTTATTACACTACATTGCATCATCCTTCTTGATGATTCTATCCTTCTTCAGTGTTCTTATTTTACTCTTTTCAGTACTTTGGAATTAATTGATAAGTAATGATGAAATGATTCCTAAGATGACAAAATAACTACATAATCACCCATGGGTTCTTCCTGCCCACTCCACAAACAAGACCAGTTCACTGAGACCACGGTATTGTAGTAAAGAAACAGTATAATTGACATGAGGCCAGCCATGCAAGAGGTGGAGTTATTACCCAAATCAGTCTCCCCAAAGACTTGGAGGCTAGAGTTTTCAAAGATAGTTTGGTGGGCAGGGGACTAGGGAATGGGTGCTGCTGATTGGTTGGGGATGCTATCATATGGGTGTGGAAAATGGTCCTCATTTGCTGAATCTGCCTCTTGATGGGGGTCCATAGGACCAGTTGAGTCATGAGTCATGACTCCCAATGAGGTCCATCAGTTGCCAGAATGCAAAACCCTGCAAAAACATCAAAAGGCTGATCTTAGGTTCTACAATAGTGGTGTTATCTATAGGATCAATTGGGGAAGTTACAAATCTTCTGACCTTCAGCACAATGGCTGGTTATCATTTAACTATGCTTACATTTTAGCAGAATTCAGGCGCCTCTCATAATCCTAACTTTGTGGCCTTTCATTAGTTTTCCAAAGGTGGTTTAGTTTTGGGAAGGACCATCATCATCCTTGCTTTAATTTTAAACTATAAACTAAATTCCTCCCAGAGTTAGCTTGACCTATGCCCAGGGATGACCAAGGACGGCTTGGATGAAAGAAGCAAGATAGAGTCCACCATGTCTGATTTCTCTTACTGTCATAATTTTTCAAAGGTGGTTTCTTTCAATTAAATGTTTCCAGATACAGGAAAGAATAAGATCACTAAAATCTCATAATGTATCTTACATTTATTAAAGGGTCCAATATCATAATTACAAGTTTGAATGAGTTTTATTCTGTCTTTTAAAAAAATAAGTAAATTTTACAGTCATACTTTTTGAAAGATATCTAAGAAACAAAAAAGTCAAAAAATATTGTGAGAAACACTTTTAAAAATTAACTAAAATTGGGTCTACGGGATTGTAATGGTATTAACACAATTAGTCTAAGGATTTGGAAGAAATGATAGCACTCGCATGACCTGAAGGAGACTCAGATCCCTCAGAACAAAGTTCTCCAGTGGCTTCTAACCTCACATACCTCCCTCCTTCTGCCTGACGGCTTCATCTGGCCACTGGCGCATGCTGACCATAAGCATGGGCAGGTCAGAAGTGCCTCAAAGGTGATAACCTCAGAAACAACCTCAACCACTGGAGAACCAGAATTCACAGATAAATTCCTAAGCTTCCTCACTCCACTGCAAGGCACTTTTGAGGTGTATCTCACACAGTCTCTCAGTGGGTTCCCATCAGGATTGAGCCCCAGTTGCCCACAGATGTAGCCTTCTCATTAATGAACCACTCATCGGTTTTTCTCCCTTCCCTATTACACTTCCCCACTCCTTACTCTATTTCCTTGGGTTACCTCCAAATAAACTACCTGCACTAAAATTGCTTGTCTCAGAATTTGTTATTGGAAGAACCTAAACCAAGACATACAGTGAAAGCCCACATGATGAAAAAGCAGCAACAGCTTCAAACATCATTGGTAGGACTATCCTTGTTTATCTGGAGACCTCACCATAGACACCATCAACTCAGAGCAGAGCAAAGTAGGCAGATGCAAGCAAGCCAAACAGCAAATAGGGTAGATGGCAACTTAGAAAAAAGAATACTTTTCATGCTTTTAGAGGTCATTAGAATGAGGAACTGTCAAAAACCATCAGAAATCCTTCACCCATTTGAAAACAAAAGTTGGAATGGACTTGGTGATGGGGAGACGGACAGTTTGATCTTATTAAAGAAACAGTCCAAGACACTGAAATAACCCTGGGCTTGCAGATGGAAGACTTGAATTCCAATCCAGGCCTCTGAAGTCAATTGCCACTTCTACCAAAGGGAGATAATAAAGACTTCCCAAAGTTACAGAGAGTACTAAATGAAATCAATCATGGGTTACAGTAGAATGCCCTATCCAAGTTTAAACTTGTGTTTTTAATCTTCAGCAAGATAATTTTCCAGCTACCTGAGGGTATAGACAGAAGAAAAACGCTCAAAGCAGGTCTTCTTTGTTTTGGAAGAATCCATCAGTTTGTAAATGAAGGGTCAGTAAGCAGGCCTTAGTGTTCTGGGAGAAGGGTATAACAACTTTTTTGTATAGTAAGCAGCTTTTTAAAACATCTGCCTCCTTTAGAAGAATTTGATCCCTGGAGAGGAAGAAGGACCCTGGTTCTGAGCCTGCACAGTGGCCAAACTGCAGATATTCTGACTTGCAGTCCTCCTGGAGCTGCTTGCACCCTGGGATTGGCTGCGTGATGGAACCAGAGCTTGGAGAGCTGGAATACCGGAACTCAGTTCTAAGGGTCAGCCCCACCACACTGTGCATGGCTGGGGAAGTAGGCACCCTCCATGGAGGTGTTTCCATACACAGATAAGACTCGCCAGCACCCAGACCCTGCCTTCCACCTTAGAAGCCTCCTTCACCAGCTTAGCTGGTATATCCCTTCCCTCTGGCTGCCACAGAGAGGAAGCCACCGCCTTGTCCAGCAGCCGCCTACTTCACCCACAAACAGCACTCTGGTGCCTTGCCATCCATCGCCAACAGCACCTGACCTTCCTGCTCCCAGGGCAGCATTTGGGGACTTGACCCGTGAGAGCACTAGGGCTACCCTCTTATCAGCGTTGGTCCTGGTCACCCTGGCCAGTTGATCACTGTCAGCCATGGAGGAACATAAGAGGCAAATGTGACTCCTCCCCAAGGGAAGGTCACAAGCACCAAGGGATCCCTGGGTGCACAGTGGGAAAGAAGAGGGAGGCCTGATCTGGAGTCTTACATCTATGTCCAGCAGGCGAGGGCTTGTGCATCACAGCCTCAAGCATGGAAGAGTTAATTTTATGTGTTAACTGGATTAAGCCATGGCATGCCCCAATATTTGGTCAAAGGTTGTTCTGAGTGTTTCTATGAAGGTGTTTTTGGATGCAATTAACAATTAAATTGGTAGACTGAGTAAAGCGGCTTGCCCTCCCTGATGTGAGTGGGTTTCATCCAATCTGTTGAAGACCTGAATAGAACATAAAGACTGACCCTCCTCAGAATAAAGAGACTCCTTTCTGCCTCAGGGCCTTAGAACTGGGACCTCAGCTTTTGGATATGAAATAAAACATTGGCTTTGCCTGGGTCTCAAACCTGCTGGCCTGAAGATGACTGAAACTATACCAGTGGCTCTCCTGGGTCTCCAGCTCTGGAGAACCCTGACTGATACAGTCTCTATACCCCAAACTGTACTAACACATCTCAGTAACCTGGTGAATCCCCCACACTGTGCCTGGTCACTATGTCTGGTCAGTTCCATCCATGTGTTAGTTTCCTATTGCTGCTATAACAAATTACCCCAAACCTAGTGGCTTAAAACAACACACATTTATTATATGAGATTTATGGAAGTCAGAAGTTCTAAATCTGTCTAAGTGGGCTAAAATCAAGCTATCGGCAGGGCTGCATTACTTCCATAGGTTCTAGGAAAGAGTCTATTTTCTTGCCTTTTGTCTGGAGATCTCCTGCATTCCTTGGCTTGGAGCCTCATCCTCCATTTTCAAAGCCAGCAACATAGCATCGTCCAATCTCTCTGTGACTCTGATCCTCTTGCCTGTCTCTTACAAGGCCCCTTATGATTACAATGGCACACCAGATAACCCAGGATAATCTCCCATCACAAGATTACTAATCTAATCGCACACAAAAAGTCCCTTTTGCCATATAAGGTAGCACATTCACAGATTTCAGAGATTAAGATGTGGACATCTTTAGTAGGGGTGTTATTAAGCCTGCTACCTTCCCTCACACCTCATTCCTTTCTGACTCCCTCTTGCTCTTTCTCCTTTCACTGGACTGTCACTAGCTCCTGGCCTTGCCCATCTGCCCCAACATGCAATCCCTTTAGCTGGAGGCTCTATTGCTGTCACAGCCTCAGTGACTTCTTTTGCTTTGGTGATGCTCAAACTAATGCCTGAAGCCCATGCACCTCCCCCACTCTTCAATCCTATTCTTTTTATGGCCCTCTTTGGTTTCAGCTTGCACATGCAGAGAGTGCAGGATCTCTTCACCCCCTCAGAGTCTCACCTCACCCCCATGTCTGGACCACCACCCACAGTGCCTCCAGACACCTGCTCTTCCAGGCTCAGAAGCGCTCCCACCCCACCTCTTCCAAATCCTACCACTTTTCTCGTATTTGCCGTTACCATGTTTGTGGTCCCCGCTCTGTCACATGGTTTTCCCAAGGTTCAATGGTTTCCTGGGGGAAAAAAAATCACCAAACATTCTCTCCATTGTATCATTTTCCTGTTCAAAGATCTCTAATTATCTATAATTTTTATTTTTTCTACAACGTCCATACACTATATTTGTGATAAGTTGAGAAGTGTCATTTAAAATATAGGAAGGAATGATCAAATCCAGTCTCCTCTGCCTTCCCACTGCACACTGAGCCTTTAAATTCCATACTCCTCATTCTCATGGCTCCCCATCAGGAATCCCCCATTCCAACTGACATATTGATTCATCCAACAATATGACTGAGCACCTGCTCTGAGCAAGGCACACACCTTGCAGAATTCAGCATCCATCCTTCCTAGGTCGTCTTCTCTCCTGCTCAACAAGGAAACTGACCTTCCGCAGAGGTTAAGCATGATGATATAGCCAAATTGACAAACTGCTCCACAAAGAGGAGAAATAAATACAAATCTGGTAGGTTTTCCTAAGAGTTTTTTTAAGCTACTACTAAAGAGAGAAACTGGCTTTTTAGTAGTAGTTTGAAAAAACTCATAGGAAAATGAGTTTTTAGTAACTACCACTTATTGAGCACTTACTACATGCTAAGCACTTTATAAATGTCTCCTTCGATCCTCATGACAACCATATTATCTCCTATATTATTGCCACACTTCAAATGAGGAAACTGAAGCTCAGAGAGGCTAAGAAATTTTCCTATGGTCACACAAGCCCCAGTGGCAGAGTTGTTTTCCAAACTGAACATGTCTGACACCAAGTCCACATTCTTTGCTGCCACCCTGTGTTAGAATAACTGGACAACCAGATTTTGGAGCTTATCCTAAGAATCAATGTAAAGGCTCAGCTGGCACCAGAGGCCAGAGCCAGGCCATTTCCATGGGGTCATAGTTCAAAGTCAATGGCTCAATCTGAGGGCTCTGGCCTTGGGCAAAGTAGTACTCAGAAAGGAGCTGGAGTCTAAGAGGTAGGGCAATACCATCTGCAGCCTCCTTCTCTAGATTGCACTTCATGGAGTCATGCCAGGCCTTGCACCCAGCCAAAGAGGCAGCATTGCCCTCAGCCAGGGGAACGCTCCACTGGCCACAAATGCACTGCAATTGCTGCTCTCTGCCCCTTGGCCTGAGCCCCTCTGCTCATCCTTCTAGCAACCCAGTGTTTCCTGTGGTCCATGCAGCTGTGGCTGGATAATGCCTCTTAGATGGCCACATCTCTCTGGCCACTTAAACCTCAAACATGTTGAGATTAAAGTCCTTATCTTCTACCCAGCTTCTCTATCCTTCCACTCTCCAACAAGGTCAAAGGCCATACCCAATCCCACTTGCTAGGCCATTAAAATGGCCAGATGATATCAGGGTGAAAGATTTCAGGGAGGCCAAATTGAATGTATTATTTTTAAATAACTAGGATGAAATGCAAATTAAGAGGAAATTGTTATTGCTCTTTTCCCATGTGAGAGGTATAGTTTCAGTAAGAACATGTAAAAACTCCTTCAACATATTTTGTTCTTACGTTTGGGCCTTTACCAGATGTCTTGCACAATTAGACATGTGTCCAAAGACAGAAAAGTTTGCATTTGGATGCTTGTATCAGAGGCAGGAAATATAATAGTTAAGAGTCCTAGATTGGGAGTTAGACCTTGATTCAAATTCCACCTCTGTGACTTGCTGGCTGACCATGGACAAGTCTCTCTACCTCTCTGAGCCTCGGTTTTCAGTTTTCTCATTTGTGAAATAGTAATTATAATTAAACGTGCCTTCCTTGTTTACACCCATTAGGATGGCTATTACATTTTTTTAAGTGCTGGCAAGGATGTGGAGACATTGGAACCCTGTTTGTAGTTGGCTGGAATGTAAAATGATACAGCTGCTATGGAAAACAGTATGGTAGTTCCTCAAAAAATTAAACATAGAATTACCATATGACCCAGCAATTCCACTTCTGGGTATATACTCAAAAGAACTGAAAGCAGGGATTCAAGCAGATATTTGTACACTAAATCTTCATAGCAGCCTTATTCACAATAGCCAGAAGATGGAAGCAATCCAAGGGTTCATTGATGGATGAATGGATAAACCAAACATGGTGTCTACATACAAAGAATATGATTCAGCCTTTAAAAGGAACAAGACTCTGACACATGCTACTACGTGAATGAAACTTAAAGACATCATGCTAGGTGAAATAAGCCAGATTTCAAAGGAAAAATATTGTATGATTCCACTTATATGAGGCATCTAGGTAGTCAAACTCATAGACACAGAAAATAGAATAATGGTTGCCAGGGCCTGGAGGGAGAGGAGAATGGGTTTAATGGGTACAGAGTTTCAGTTTGGGAAGAAGAAAAAGTTCTGGAGATGGATTATGGTGATGATAGTACAACAATGTGAATATACTAAACACCCCCGAACTATACACCTAAAAATGGTTGAAGTGGTAAATTTTATGTTATGTATATTTCACCACACTAAAAAAAAAAAAAAAAAAAAAAAAAAAAATTCTTCCTTATAGTTTTGTTGTAAGTGTTAAATGATTAACACTAGTAAAGCAACTAATAGTGCCTGGCACATGGGAAGCCAGGGAGTGACAAAACTGTGGACAAGGTGTCACCACCACTATTCTTAGTCCTCAGACACAGTGGCTGAATTTTGACCAACCCAGGGCCGACAAGTAAGACTGGACCAGGAGAAAAGGGAGAGCAGATGAGCAGAGCTATCCCAGACTGAGAAGTGAGGGGATTATAACAAGACAGAAAGATGGAGCACAGGGCCCCAGGGCATTTTAAGTCTAGAAAGCACCCAGGAAGAAAAGAGGAGGGTCTAACAGAGATGAAGAGAGAACAAGATCTGCATGAAAAAGGGCCAGAGCAGGCCTGCCGGGTAAAATACAGGATGCCTTGTTAAATCTGAATGTCAGATAAACAACAAAATGTGTAGTGCAAGTACACCTCAAATATTGTATAACTCTGCTTTATTGCATGAGTGTATTTATTGTTTATCTGAAACTCAAATTCAGCTAGGCATCCTGTATGTTTATTTGCTAAATCTGGTGATCCTAGGCCAGAGGCGTGGCTCATCCTTCAGGACCTTATACTAAGTCACTTTAGGATGATGCAGACTCTAGAATAGCCTGGCATTTAAAAATCTGGTCAGGGCAGTGGCTGGGAGCAGGAATAGGATAGGATTCTTCACTTTGCAAATGTATTCTTTCACAGTTGGGGTCCTATACATAGCAAGTTCCCCTAATCATAACTTAGAAATTCATTTTTTAAACTCAAATTTGCAGTCTCACCTTTGAAGGAGCCCACCTCTCAAAGCTCAAGGCAGGAGAGACCACATTCCCAAAAGCTATGGTTCTTCCAGCTTCCAAGAGCAGAAGAGGAGGGTAATAAATACCATTTCCACCTCAGAGGGGTCTGGCTGATAAAAACCAAATCCCCACCCTGCGCCAAGAGGGTCCAGTCTCTTCCCCATGCCCTGCTGAACGGCCCAGCGTCTCCAGCCCGGGGGCTCTGCAGCCATTTGCAGAAAGGGCAGTCACAGATTCCTCGGAAAGCAGAGATCTAAAAAGGGCTTTGTCTATGTCAAACCAAACACAATTCTCCTGTCCCTGCCCTACACTGATTAAAAGCTGGAGTTGTTCGTTTTGTTTTGAGAAGTGCCAGGGTTTTATGCTCGAGGTCCCCCTTCCCGCCTCACTATTTCCAGCTGCTGAGGCTCATGAGTGAGAAGGACCACACACCAGCAGCCCAGCGGTGCACAGGCCTGGCGGAGATTAAACCCCAGGCAGCAGGGGAGGGCCCCCTCCTTGGGAATGGGCGGCCCAGGGAAACCCCGGTGCAGAAGAGGAACTGAGCACGGAGAGGAGAGTTCAAGGAGAGAGCCGCCCTGAGCCCCTGATCCCCATCCACCCAGAGCCCAGCGTCTTGTCCATCCTACAGTCAGCCTAGCAAGCAGGTCAAAGACCAGGCTGCAGGGGGGAAGCAGCACACAATCTTGAATGCAGTGAAATGTGCCTTCCCCTTCTACTTTTTTAAAATCTAAACAAACGTATTGGCCACATAACAAATTTAATTTGCAGGGGAAGTCTGAAGGGGAGTGGGGGTGTCAGAAAGGAGGCATACTTTGGGTTTTCCTCCCAGGCCTACCAGCTAAACCGGTGAGCTTAGCTGATTTTGCTGAGCCTCAGCTGGGCCATCTGCCTTGCTTTCCAATCAGAGAGGCCACAGGCCAAGATGGGAAAACGCAGAGACGATGTGTGATTGGGTTCTTTCCCTTGTCCTACTTAGAACAATCTGCAGGGAGCATGTTTATTTGCTGACTTGTTCATTGTCTGTTTCACCCACACCAGAATGCCAGAATGTCAGACTGGATACCCAGCAGCTAGCACCAGATACCCAGCAGCTAGCACAGAGCCAGGCATCCGCTCAGGGAGCCCTGAATACTGTTTCGATGAATGAGTTGAGCGTGGACGATGAGCAGGAGGGAGGCAGGGAGGAAGCTCTGCCGGGAATGAGGCTGTCCTTCCCACCGCAGCACACTTTTTCCATCCCTGGTGACCCATCTTCTCGGGGTCCGAAGGGGATACATTTTAGTGCTTGGGGTTCCTCAGTTTTTTTCTCACAGCAGGTTTGGAGCAAACTTGGGGGTTAATTTCATGGCATTGGGCCCCGGCTTCTTACTCTTCTCCTTTGCCTTTGGATCCACTGTCCTCATGCTGAGGGGAGTCTGGGGACTGTGGCGGTGTCTTTTCTGAGGCCACAGAAGGGGGCCTTCAAGGTACCCTCTTTCTCACCTCACCTGCCAAGCACCAAAGAATGGGGTTGTCATGAGGTAAAGATAATAAAAATAAGTCAGAAGGTGCATGAGGAGGAAGCCCGAGCTTCTAGTCTTCTCGGCCCCAGAAGAGCAGGCCTGGGGCCAGCATCGTCACATCTGCACCTCTGTCCTAGGGAAGAATGGGAGGCTTTTCCACCCCCACCTCATGACTCCCCTTGCCTCCTTGCTCCTCTTT
Organism: Mandrillus leucophaeus; assembly: GCF_000951045.1. Lineage (NCBI taxonomy): Eukaryota > Metazoa > Chordata > Mammalia > Primates > Cercopithecidae > Mandrillus > Mandrillus leucophaeus. Next base: position 1,348,615 of record NW_012106931.1, on the reverse strand, counting down.
TCCTCCTCCACCCCAAACCCCACCCCCACCCCGGTGCTGTAATGAAAAGTTCATGTTCAAAGCTTTACATGAGATCTGATTTTCAACACTTTAATTGGATTAATAGAAGCAGGGAGCGGAGAGCACCACAGCCCTTCTTCCTGGGATGCCCCTCCTCCTGCCTGCCCCCTTCACCTCCCTCGCTCAGCCTTTCCTCTCCTTTCTCCCTGCTATTCTCCAGTCCATCTCTCCCCTCTCGCCCTCCTGCCAGCAGCCTCCTCTCTGTTCCAGGCACTTTCTGAGCACTAGTAAAATTCTCTGTCTTCCCTAACTGAAGGAAGAGCAGGCTAATTACTGAAAATCCTGATGAATGGAATAGTTCTAAAGAAATTCTATTTTCGGCTGGGTGCGGTGGCTCATGACTATAATTCCAGCACTTTGGGAGAACAAGGCAGGCGGATCACTTGAGATCAGGAGTTTGTGACCAGCCTAGCCAACATGGTGAAACTCCATCTCTATTAAAAATACAAAAATTACCTGGGTGTGGTTGTGCACACCTGTAGTCCCAGCTACTCAGGAGGCTGAGGCAGGAGAATCACTTGAACCGGGGAGGCAGAAGTTGCAGTGAGCCAAGATCATGCCACTGCATTCCAGCCTGGTGACAGAATGAGACTCTATCTTAAAAGAAAAAAAAAAAAAAGCAATTCTATTTTCTTAGGCTCTGGAAATACATACTACCTACTAAGAGAGGTAATGGATAACAGCATTGAAAGTCTTCAAAAGGTAGAAATCAAGTGTAATTTATATATTGGTTATTAGTGTGGAAGTGTTACCATTAAAGGCCTTCATTCTTGAGGCAACTAACATTTCTCAGACATAATCCAGGCTTTGACACTCTAGCTCCATTTTTTTTACAGATATAGCTAAAATACACACCCTCAGAGCTGTTCCCATGATCCAAAGTCAATGCTTTGGAGCAGGGAGATGCTGTATCCTTAATAACAACAACAAAATCCCATATCACTAAAAGCTCTGGACAGGCGGTCACCTGAGTCCTGGTGCCTGCTCTGTGCCCCAAGGCTAATTCACATTGAGACCCTGGACACATGGCTTATTTCTCTACCCTCACTTACTTCATCTATACAATTAGAAGGTTACTCTTAATTGGTGGGCTCCAACGTTTTTATTGTACGCCTCTAACAGCAAAAGGTTTTGAGCATTCATCCCTACTGTATGTATAACTAGTTATAGTGTGCTACCTGGGTGCATATAATATACACAATGTCTAGAAAATTTAAAGGCTAAAATAAACATTAGTTGGGTGCAATGGCTCATACCTGTAATCCTAGTACTTTGGGAGGCCAAGGTGGAAGGATCATTAGAGCCTAGGGGTTCAAGACCAGCCTGGGCAACATAGCAAGATCCCATCTCAACAAATAATTTTTAAAATTAGCCAGATGCAGTGGTGCTTGCCTGTAGTCCCAACCACTCAGGAGGCTGAGGTGAGAAAATTGCTTGAGCCCTGGCAGGTGAGGCTGCAGTGAGCCGTGATCATATCACTGCACTCCAGCCTGGGTGACAGAGCCAGAGCCCATCTCAAAAAATAAAAAATAAATAAAAATAAAATAAACATGAAATAAATGATATTTTATGTTATTCATGGCAGTTTGAATTTATCACTCACTGATATTTCAAGGCAAAATATTTATATAAAGCAAGACATAATTAATGATTGTTGCTGTAAATCCACATGTCAGACCAGGCGCAGTGGCTCACGCCTGTAATCCCAGCACCTTGGGAGGTCAAGGCGGGCAGATCACTTGAGGTCAGGAGTTTGAGACCAGCCTGGCCAACATGGTGAAACCCCGTCTCTACTAAAACTACAAAAAGTAGCCAGGTATGGTGGTGCATGCCTTATAGTCCCAGCTACTTAGACTGAGACAGGAGAATCACTTGAATCCAGGAGGTGGAGGTTGCAGTGAGCCGAGATCGTACCACTGCACTCCAGCCTGGGCAACAGAGTAAGACTCCACCTCAAAAAATAAATAAATAAATAAATCCGTATGTCTAGTAGACTTCAAAATCACTTCAATTTGCTTTAGTCGCTGATTTCTTGCCAGATCATTGTTGTTCCTCACAATGTGGGAAAAAGTTCACATAAGAAATTGGAGGTGGCAACTCAGCCATCATTGTTGTTTTAATATTTTGCAGTTTTAATACTCTCTACAAAACAATTTTTTTGCTTTTAAAAGGAACTTTTCAGGCTGTCTATTTTGAGAGGCTAGGCATTCAACTAAACAATATACTAACAGGCGCAAATATACTGTTGTAATATATCACAACACGCTGAAAGCACAGGACAAAATGAGGGCGCCCCCCGACCCGTGATCCAGGGATCTCACTCCTACGTCCGCTGTGGTTCATGCTGTGTGATGAATGGACTAAGTTGGGGAATAAGAGCCACTCTGTGAGTAGACATTAATGAGCACTTTTGTTTCTTGTTTTTAGTGGATTACAAATAGAAATGGATTCTAACCATTCTTTTGCCACCATCCAGAGGATTGCCCCAGGGGCCGCCCTTTAGTGACTACCGCTCTAGGATCCCCCATCAGTCGTTCTTTGATTCTCCAGTGTCTCTATAGCTGGAATGTTTCCAGGCTCTTCATTTCACCTGCTACTGGTCAGCACTCCCGACTCGTGAACTAAGCAAAGTCAACATAAGCAACGCCTTGCACTGAGGTCTACGAACTGTGAAGGGTTGTGCATCTAGGGTGAGCAGCACTTAGTGCCCTTGGACATAGATGGGCCTCAGACTCCAGCCTCACACAGTGGGCCAGAGCTCATGGAGATCTCTTTCTCCACTGTTCTCTCACTGCACAACCACTCTCCATCCTTAATTGGTCCCTCCCTTCTCCAAAGCGTGTGTCCCCTTCCTTTTCCCTACCAGGAACCCAGTCTTTGCCCAGCCAACCCTTATTCTCCTGCCTGGAGAAAGAAGAAGAAAGGCTTCTATTGGTGTGCATAGGGGTGTTCACATAGCGGGGACCACACTGGACCTAGTCACAAAGCAACTACAGGACAAAGCCATAATTTAAAGCTGAGGTCTAGATGATTCCAAATCTCATACTGTTTCCAACTTTCCAAAGACAGGGAATAAGTATGGTTTGTATGTGTATCATGTGTTCGCATATGTGCACATAAACATACACATATGCAGTCATACAATATCGTTGAATACGGGGCACTCGAGTAGATAAACGACTGCAATAGGGTAAGGCTGATGGCCCCAGAAAACTCCTAGATCCAAACACGGGCAGACAAGTTGAGAGCCCCTGGAGCGGGCAGTCGCTCTGCCAACACCTAACACCGATTCTCAGTGACTGGAAAGAGAATGAGGGTGTGCCCACTCACAACATCCTAGCAACACGGAAAAAAAGACTCGGATTTGTCTGCTTGTGACTCATCTGTTTGGTCTCTTTGAAGGGATGATATTTACTCTGGTCTTAGACAGAAACCTATTCTGGTTTGAAAAGAAATCAGATTCCTTGTCAAGGTGATAATGACCCAAATACCATTTGGGGACCTTCTGCACCAGCTGTCCAAGCTTGAGAAAATAAACTCAGTGAGGAATTTGTGGTCCTTCTGTATCTACAAGACTGTGTGATGGGCAACCAAGTGCAAGTTTCAAAAGCAAGAGAGCAGAGGAATAAAAGCAGTAAAACAGGGCTTCGCTTAGCTCTCCCCTCCCTAAGTATGATTACTTGGGGGAGGTTATTTCAAAATAAAAGTCTACGCTTGCCTCATGGCATTGCCAGTCCTTAGACCAGCCCCACTCTCAGTTAAGGGTAGGGGGTGATCTCAGCCTCAAGATCACAAGGATGACGATGACCACAACAGCAATGGCATCCACTTTTTGATGTACACATACTTTGTGCCAAAAATCCCCATAAACACTTTTCAAACATTATCTCAATTCACTCAGGAGTCCTATGAGGTAACAATCATTGTTACCTTCAGATGAGGAAACTGCAGTTCAGAGGTGCTCAGTAATTATCCCCAGTTCCCCTTGCCGTGGGAGGGTACAGCCAAGGATATCTGGTTCCAAAGGCCATGACCTTAACTCCTCCTCTAGGAACCGCAGGTTGGAAATGAGAGAAGGGCCACTCTTTTACAACGTGTTTATTATGGAGTAACTTGACCTGTTAGGTGATGAGAAGGTGTTGCCATCCCCAAACCCATTCATTCAAGAAATACTAATTGAGCATCTGCTATGTGTCAGGCACTGTTCTAAGTGCTGTGGATACAACAACGAACAAAACAAGTTCCTGTTCTCATAAACTCAGAATGTAATAAGGAAGATAGATAACCAACAAATCAACTCATATATAATATGTTGGGGGGGTGACATGTGCCATAAGGAAAAATAAAACAGGTGAGATAGAGATGGGGAGAAGAGGTTGCTACTTTGGATAGGGTGCTCAAGGAAGCCCACTTTGATGAGGCGATATCTGAGCAGAGGCCTGACGGAGTGAGGGACATGCAACAATGTGGGAGAAGAACGTTCCAGACAGAGGGAACAGCAAATACAAGGCGGTAAGCGTGAGAGCCAGCCTGGAACCCAGTCTTGTTCAGGCTTTTAGGTTCTCAAGCCCGCTTCTCCCGTTGCTAATTTGCAGAACTGTACTGTCCTTATTTTGCCATGAGGAAATCAGAAACTTACATTCTGAAAGTTATTCTCCTCACTGGTTTCACAGAGAAAGGAAAAGGAAGTCACTTTTCTTGTGTTTACTTATATGAGTGCATTTATCCTTACGATGCTCTGAAAAGTCGGCATGTTAAAGTTATGGTCTGTGGGCCTCAAAGTCTATGCTTTTTCCACCACACCACATGGAAGGGAACCATCTGATTTCATATTGAGGTAATTCCTTCCTTTTTTAAGAGTTCAGACCACCTGAACACCAGAACCTGAGGTCCTCAGCCATCCTCCGCATCAGAAATTAGCTGGGAGCCTCCCATGTGCCAGGCTCATGTTGGGTACTGTGAAGGAACAGTGATAGCAAAGCAGGCATGGCTCCTCCTCCCAAGGATGGCTCTGCCCATTCAGCAGGGCCAGCGGTGGGGCAGCTTCCAAGGCAAGTGCCATGCGCTGTCATTCCCCCCCCAGCCCTAAGCCAGGACCCAGAGGAATTCCTCCAGACTCAGCTCTGAGGGAAAATGAATCCTGAGTCCTGGGTCTTCACCCCACTTTGAGCTGTCAGCTGGGGCTCAGAGTCTGCTACCCGCCCCCTGTCACCTTCCACTCCGCAAAGTCCTCCAGCCAATGGGCTGGTTTTCAAGCTGAATGCTCCAGGTCTTGCCCACTGACTGAGGCAGAGTGAATGAAGTAACTAAGATCCCGTTGCTTCCCAAGGAATGGAATTCAAGACACTCTCCAAGGTGGGCCAGGCTTTTGGAAGAATCCAAGATGGGTTTGGGGATTCAGGCAAAAGTTTAGCTAGTTCTCCTTTGAGCCAAACAATAAGCCTGAAAAGAAGTCCACCCCACACCCTGCCTCCAGAGGAAATCAAACTTCATCGAGTGTTGCCAGGAACCCATCTCAAGTTCTCCCACAGTGGGACATAACTTCTAAACCCAGTGGAGTAACAGATCCAGGGACAGCCAAGAGATGAGACATAAGTCTGATTGAAAGCCGTCAAAGCTTATTCTGAAACCAGCCTATCAGCCTACCACTTCCTCCATTCCAGGAAACTAAGCAAGGTGGTTGGAAGTCAGACATGGAGAGATGGCAAAGGGAATGAGTGGAAAATTGCAGCTGAAACCACCTCCCCCAACCTTAAAGGCTTCCCTTTCAGTGTCAACAAATATGCAACCAATTAATGTAATTGCAGAGTTATTTATGGTGCCCAGCAAAGTGCAGCTGGATCCTAAAAGACAAAGTTGGAAGCAGGGGAAAAACTCTGTCTCAGCTTTTGGTGTGTGGTTTTGCTGGTTGGGTTCTTGAGGGGGAGGGGAGGGGCGCCTTTTCTTTCAGATGTTTCAGTCAACTTGTGGTATCCATGTGTCTGATGGTCATGGCCCCTTCCAGGCAGTTTGCAGGTGTTCCTGCCTGGGGCAGGGAGAAAAAAAAGGGGGGCAGCTAGAGGAAAAAAGCTAAAGGTCTTCCGATTTCAAACTGTGATCTGACATCGAAGACTTTTTCAAGGTTCCCCACTTTGACTGCACACCTGTCTTAATCCTCCTGCATTGACCCTTTCCATAACAACCACCACCAAAAATTGCAGAGAGACCCTTTTTCTCATAGCTGTTATGTGATTGTCTGGGATGACAGCTGTGTTGCCACTCAGCGCCTCGCACAAGACAGGTTTTAATTAGAGTTATTGAGGGGTTTGAATTGGCACAATTAGGGCCAGCATTAATGGGGTCTCCATGTGTTCTTTTGAACAGTTTGGCCCTATTTTTTGTCCCAGGGCAGGAGGGGGTTGCAACTAATGAAGTTGGAGAGTGCAAATTATCTCAGCGAAAGGAGGGCAAATGTAAACCACCCAGGGGAGGGGGAGACACTCAAAGGAAAGAAATGAAAAGAAAGCAGTTACATATGGTGGAGGCACAAACACATTCACACACACGCTTAGTTTCATGTCTTCCTTTTCTTAAATGGTCCTTTTAGAAGGAAGTTGTGGCCACCAAATATGTATCATTGGCTAAGATGTAAAGCAGGAAAGATATGTATGCTATACTGAACTAAACTGAGGATGTGTGCATGCACATGTACGTTTCTGTGCTAACCCCTCAAAAGCTTATGAGCATACTAAAGGAAAAGAGAGATGAGACAAAAGTCCTAATCCCTCATCCTCTTAGATGCTCATTGCTTTTTACTGTCCCAGTTTCCTATTTCCTTTCTTTCCAGATGTCTGTTCCTCTCTTTGAGCTCCTCAAGCCCTTATCCTCTATGTTCTCTTGAGAGAGCTCAATTAAAAAAGATAAGCCCCATCCGCGAGTCTCTGAGCCCCCCATCCACGAGCACGTTCAGTAAAGTGCAGCCCAGGATGGTGCCTGAAGTCCAGTAGGCCCTGATGCCTCTAACTTCCCTATGGACCTGACACTCTTCCAAGTGTAAAAGTCATTTCCAGTAAAAGTCAATCTGGGGAGTAAGAAGGCCAGAATTGAAGAAACAAATATGATGGAGCCCAGTTATAAATCAACTCTGTCTATGTGAGAAGGAGGCAGTTGAACTGAAACAAGCCTCCGTTCAGTGTGGCCCCAGAGCCTGGGGCTGGATTTGGGTGGCCTCTGAACTTTGGGGACTGGGGAGTGGAACCATTTCATAAGCCAAAGCAGCAAAAGGCCACAGTACCCTGCAGAGGCAGAGGCAGGATCACGCACAAGTTGCAGCCAAAAATGAAAATCAGGTGAAGCCACCTCCCCAGCACTGTGGGCCAGTGGTGGGACCAGCTGCCTGCAACAAAGTCCTCTCCCTACTCATTTCAAGATGAGGCTCCTGCTCCTTTTTTGCATAGGTGACATCCCCTTCCTTCACCAGCTGTTTTCCCTGATGTTTTAGCAATTCCAGTGGCCAAGGCTACTCTTGCTATCCGGCATAATGAATGCGGGGCGGGGGAACAGGGGTTGGCTCACCCTCTGTGGGACAGTCTTGGTAGAGAGAAATGAGAAGCATAGTTGAAGGAACTAGAATCACTCCCAACCCAATGAGGCCCAAGAAATGTAGACAAACAGACACCCAGTTTAAAATGCCTCAAGCACTCCACAGACCCTCAGGTGCTGGTACAGAGAGGTTGACCTTGCCTGATGCAGCCAGCTCTTCTCCTGCGGCACCCACATGAACCACGTGGGGCCGAACTTTAAGAATCCCACATGGCCAGTCAATTGGTTTTCCCGAAAGATGAAATTCCTGAGCCCAGCAAAGATAGGCATGCCAGCACATGTAGCATGACAGGGATGCTTTAAAACAGTGGCTCCAACAGGGGCAAATTTGCTCCCCAGGGGACATTTGGCAATGTCTGGCCACGTTTTTGGTGATCCTATCTGGAGCATAGTGCCAGGGATGCTGCAAACATCCCACAAGGCACAGGACAGACCCCACAACAAAGAATTCTCCAGGCTAAAATTTCAATAGGGCCAAGGCTGAAAAACCCTGCTTTAAAGTTAAACAAACCTGGGCTCAAATTCCAGCTCTACCACTTCCTAGCTGTGCGATTTTAGAGAGCCAGGAATCTCTCTAAGTCCTGGTTTCTACATCTGTAAACCAGGGATGGTAAACACCTAGCTCACAGTTAAAGCAGCTCACTGGAGGGGTTCAAGAAATAGTAATCTTTCCTTTTTTTTTTTAACTTAAAAGAATGTTCTGGGCTATCTTTACTAGAATCACTAAAAGAATGTGGCATTTGGGTAATCACTAATGAAGTCTTCCAGCCCTGAAATTGTCTTTTGCTCTTGCTGCTGTCACCTGTCTCCTTCTCACACAGAAACTAGAAGCCTGGCACGGAGCCTTTTTGGGAGAAGCCTTCAGGACACCTTCTATTCTGAGTCACAGCAGCCTCCGCGCCGCCTGCGGCCAGCTGCACTGTGGTCCCTGGCTGCACCCCCAGACACCCAGCCATGGCAGGGCGGCAGGGGAGGGGCCGCCTGGTTTCCGGTGGAAGTGGACTTGAGTTCGGCCGTTTCTTTTGAACCACGCAGCAGCCAAACGTCAATTAGCCGAGCCCTGAAAAATGAGTGCGCTCTGCGCTCTCCGGGAGGAGGGCAGGGCGCCCTCGGCCCGGCCTGGGGTTGCTGCCCTGTTCCCTCTATTGTGCCTCCAACAAGGGCGTTTTATTGAAAAGAGCTGAGTGCATCTAATGCAGTTATCCGTGTCCGCCTCATCGGGCCGTGGGCTGGGGGCGAGGCAGGCAGCTGCCGCCGCCTCACACGCTCGCAACAAAGGAGCGCGCCGTGGAGAATTTTCTCCTCTTTGAACGGCTCATCTGGTTTCCATTTTTGAAAGGTTCCCCAACCCTTCTCTTCCACCCAGCCCCCACCCCACCTTCACCCCCTCCTTTCTCTGCTTTGCTCTAGCTATGCCCCTTGGGGGAGGGTGCCCCACGCCCCTCGCACAGTCACCCCCTTACGCGTGTTGGAGGCATGGGTGTCCCCCCTACACCTGGCAGGGCCACACGTCTGAGCCCAGGGCCCGCTGGGCAAACACACGTGGCTTCATGGCCAGGCTGAACGGCGTTCCCTGGCCTGGGCCTCAGTTTCCCCATCTTCAAAACGCTGTGATTGCATGCCACCTGATTAATGGTCTGTGAGTCAACGAACTGATTTGTAAAGCGTGTGGCAAGTACGTAATAGGATAATTCAGAAATTTTTAATTGCTTTTAATTTTGCTGGAGATAACCGCCATCGACTTTCTATTTTCTTCTGGTCGTTTTCTCTGTATAAGAAGTCATACACAAAATTACTGTTCAATTGGGATGCAGTTTTATCTATCTCCTGCTTTTGGTTATATCTGGAGGCATTATCCTATGCTAAGAGTCTCTGAAAATGTGAGATTCTTAAACAACTGCCAAATATGCCATCATGGGCTTGTACCATAATTGATTTAACTGGTTCCCCCACTGTTGGACATTCGGGTTGTTTTCCTGTTTGCTTGGGTGGTAGTGGTGGTTTTTACCCCACTATTATAATTACAAGGCCATTTTAAAAAATAGAATCCTCGCGTGGCTTCCCAAGTTGACAGCTGGATCTAAACCCCTGCCCCAGTATAAATCAAAGGCATACGGCATGCACTTCCACCTCTTCTGAGGGCTGGCATGAGGGGAAAGGTCATCACTGGCCTCCTCCTCCCCTGCCTGACACCTCCAGGCACCTGCAAGTTGGAAATTCACTTTTGAATCATGGCCCCTGTAAATTATGGCCTTGGGCAAATTGTATAACCCTCAGTGCCCTCAGCTACACAATGAAGATACAATCACGCTGACCTCAGAAGGCTCTTGTGAGAACTAAATGAAACAAGATACACAATGTGCTGAGCGTGTGACTAGGACACAGCTGCCAGGCTGTCCCACTTACTCACTGTGCGACCTTGGGCAAGTTTCCTAGTCCCTCTGTGCCTCAATTTCCTCACCTATAAAGTGGGGAGTTGTGAGGATTAAATGACGTAATACATTAAAAGTACAAAAAACTATGCTTGGCACGTACTAAGAACTCAGTAAATTTAGCTATCATTATTGTTCACCTGCCTGCCCTGCTGTGAAGAGTAAGGTCAGCTCCCCAACCCCAACTAGTTTTCTCTTTAATCTCCCACAACTAGCCCATTCCAAACCCTATCAGTACAGTTCTCCTTCCAACCTCAGGCCCAGCTCCACTTGAGGAATCCTAAGCCCTCAGAAAACAGGATCCCAGATGAGATACTGAGCTCAAGCAAAAAGCCCAGGCCCCAAAGAGATCCTCACAGAGCACCCCAAACCCCCTCTACACCCCCGGCCTCTGCTTTTGGCATTAGCAGTCTCCCTGGCTCAGAGAAGGGGACGGGGTGGGAGTGAGGGGGCTGTTTTGTCATGGCTTTCAGTCTCCTCTCTCAGGACTTTCTGTTCATTTGTCCAAATAAGAGTAACATCAAGAGCAGTGGCCATCATTGACTGAGTCCCAGATGTCAGATCCTGCAAAGTGTTATGCTTATGTCTGTGCATTATCAACCTATTGTACCACAGAGGATGGAGACTGACCTCAGAATGATCAAACAATTTTCCCAAAGCCGTGGAGCAGAGATTTGACCTCCTGAGACTCTAACCACAACGTCCTGTGCTTCCCAGGACGCTACATGGCTCAGGTTCCTTTATCACTGAAATTGAAGTTGCAGAGTCACCTTTCCTGGAGTGTACGCCCTGAGAAACCTAAAAATGAGAGGGCATTTGGGGTAACATTCCCAGGTTTAGTAAATAAAAATACAGGACACCCAATTAACTTTGAATTCCAGATAAACAACAATTTTTTAGTATAAGTATATCCCCATGTAATATTTGAGACATACTTATAATAAAATTTTTCATTAGTTATCCGAAATTCAAAGTTAACTGGGTGTCCTATATTTTATCTGGCAACCCTAATTTTGAGGCTTCATTACACTCCCCAGCAACTGGTTCAACAGATCAGAGGTACAGTCTTGGCCTCTGGGTCACATTACAATGATGTGATGTCACCCCTCCCATCTCTGCACCCCTTTTATAGCTCAGAGGTTAAGTGACTTGTCTAAGATCACAAGACTGGCCCTTGAATCACACCCAGGCCCATGCTCTGCTCCCAAGTCTCCTGATAAGTGCCCAGCAAAGTGACCACCGCAGCCCCAGGGAGGATCTGTGCTTTCCAGGGTAAAATTCTCATTCAACTGCATTGACACAAGAAAAATGTGGACAACATCTGAAAGTTTCAACAGATAATGCAACCTAAAGACTCTCAAGATTTGTTGATAATCTTTTGGTTACACATGACAAAACCTTTGAACTAAACTAACTTAGACTAGAAAGAAATCAATAGCTCGTGTCAACCGAAACATCCAGATGACCACATTGATGGGGGTTTGTCAAAGGGACACAGGAGCCGACTGAAGGATCTCCCAATGCTCAAAGATGGAACAAATTGAGCAACAAAATAAGGTAGTATTGGATAATAACCCAAAGTATAAAATACATAGCCAGGAGTCCACACTTAGACAAATAAACAATTGAATAAATAAATGTGAGAGGAAGAGACAAGTCTTCCATGCAGAAGAATTCCAAACAATTTATGTAGATACTGTGCCCTCAAGGGGAGGGAACACAACTCCCATTCCTTAAGCATGGGCTCCACATAGTGACTTCCTTCCAGAAAGTACAACATGGAGGCTGGGCGTAGTGGCTCACGCCTGTAATCTCAGCACTTTGGGATGCTGAGGCGGGCGGATCACTTGGGGTCAGGAGTTTGAGACCAGCCTGGCTAACACAATGAAACCCCTCTCTACTAAAAATACAAAAAAAAAAAAAAAAGTACAGCATGGAAAGGATGAAAAGAGCCATAGAAAGAACAAGTTCATGGTGGTGAAACCTGATATGCCCTGCCTTCGCCAGGTGATCAAGGGCAACATCAACAGTGATAACTCACGCGGACAAGAGGGACCTTCAATATGTCATGAGAGGGGCACTTTGTGACCTTCCTCCAAAAACATATAACCCAGTCTAATTGTGAGAAAAACATCAGATAAATCCCAATTGAAGAGCATTCTACAAAATACCTGACCAGGACACTTCAAAACTGTCAAGGTCACCAAAAACAAAAAAAGTCTGAGAAGCCATCACAGCCAAGAGGAGCCTTTGGAGACATGAGGATGAAATGTCACGTGGTGTCCTGGATGGGATCCTGAGTCAGAAAAGGGCATTAGGGGAAAACTAAGAAAGCCTGAATGAAATATGGACTTCATTTCACAATAATGTACCAATATCAGATCATTAATTGTGATGAATGTGCCATGCTGATATAAGATATTAATAATAGGGCTGACACAGTGGCTTATGCGTGTAATCGCAGCACTTTGGGAGGCTGAGGCAGGCTCAGGGGTTCGAGACCAGCCTGGGCAACATAGCGAAACCCTGTCTCTACAAAACATATAAAATTTAGCCAGGTGTGGTGGCACACATCTTTAGTCCCAGTTACCCAGGAAGCTGAGGTGGGAGGATCGCTTGAGCCCAGGAGGCGGAGGTTGCAGTGAGCTGAGATCACACCACTGTACTCCATCCTGGGTGACAGAGTGAGACTCTGTCTCAAAAAA
>NW_012106931.1:1318927-1335787 GCF_000951045.1 Mandrillus leucophaeus | reverse complement strand
TAATAGGAGAAAGTGGGTATGGAGTCTGGGAACTCTAATATTTTCACAATTTTTTATAAGTATAAAACTATTATAAAGCAGAGTTTATTTAAAAAAAAAAAAAGAAAAAAAGGCCAGGGGTTTCAAGGGTGGTTGGACTTTGAGTTCAGATGACCTCATTGTTTGACTCTGCCTTCTTCCATGCTGGCCTCAGGCTCCATGTGACAGCAGCCCAGCAGGAGCACCTCTACCACTACATCCTCTCTGGTTAGAGTTCAGCAGGAAGGAGCCGCCACGTCTTTCCCAGAATTTCTGCCAGACTCTGTGTGCTTCACTGCTTCTGGCTGAGCCACCTACTCAATTACTGGAGCCAGAGGAATGAGAAGCCCTGACTGGCTTCCACCTGCCACCTGCTTCAGCTCTAAGTTGGGGCCTGATTGTGAGGAAGCAATGGATGCACCAAAAAATTGGGGGCTGTCACCTGAAGCAGATGAATGGATGTCGGGTGGCAAAAAATAATCGACGTCCAATATCCGCTTCAACGCTTGTAGTACTGGTATGTCCATATATGAAATGCTGATGATGAGTCTTTCATATCCTTACTTGCCAAAATAGTTAGCTACTCTATATCCATCAATTTTTAAATCTAATCCAAGAAATGGCAGGACAGAGGAACCACACTGTTCAAGTCTGGCTCTGGAGCTAAAGCATGGCAGGTGAAAGAGCCAGAACAGTAAATCGCAAAACCATCCTGACCTCTCTTTAGGACTTCATCGTGAGCACCCAAGAAACTGATCTGACAGCCTAGACAAGGACCAATAGAGCAGAAAATCCAGAGGGCTCCCCCAAAGAGCCCCACAACTGAAGCAGGAAGGGTTAGGGAAACCCCTGTTGTCATAATAATATATGGTCATGCTGGCTGTGAGCCAGATACTCTCCAAGGCAAGCGCATGTGTGAACCCATCTGATCCCCACCGTAGTGTCATGTTCTAGGTATTATTTTCCCCATTTCACAGGTGGAGACTGAGGCAGAGAGGGCTTAAGTAAATGTTCTTGAAGTCACACAGCTGGCAAATGATTGAGCTGGGATCTGATTCCAGGCTCTGGATCCAGAACTATACTAGAAACCATTATTAAGAACTAAAATAGGAAAATGACCCCAAAATACAGATAGTACTTAATACCCAGTTTCTCACCCCAGCTTTTTGTTGTTGTTTTGTTTTGTTTAAAAAAATCTGGCTAATTTTTTTGTATTTTTAGTAGAGACAAAGTTTCACCATGTTGGCCAGGCTGGTCTCAAACTCCTGGCCTCAAGTAATCTGCCTGCCTCAGCCTCCCAATGTGCTGAGATTACAGGAGTGAGCCACTGGGCCTGGTCTCACCCCACTTTTTAAATCCAGGTTACCATTAACCTTCCTTTGATGGGAAAGTCATTTAAGCTTTTAACTTCACTTCAAGTGCCTAAACTCTGCAGGAAAAAAAGAAATAATCTCTCTCTCTAAACAGAAAATAAAAACAAGCCAACAGGAGAGACTGAACTGGTAGCTGAAGAAAACACAGATTCGAGGTAGTGGGTTCAATTTGCATCTGTATGTTATTTTTTGTTGGCTTATGCATGAGATTTTTTAGTGCCAACTTGACTTTTTCCTCTTCTCAGCCTGTCACCTGTTTGCATGGCCAGTTCACACTGCCTGCTCCCAGGGCTGAGCCACCATGGGTGTTCAGGATGAGCTTGACACTGCCAGGTGGGAGCACTCCCTGCAGGGGCACACAGCCTGGCCCAGGGCTCTTGGCCGACAGTAGATGTGGGGACCCAGCATCCTGACCCTCTTTCAGAAAATCTCCATAGGACTTTTTTTTTTTTTTTGGCTCTCACTTCTTCAGCATTACAGTCTTGAGTTCACAGTAATCATCAGAAAGAAAGTCATTCCAAATCCAACTCATTATCCTCTACTGTGAAACTGCTCCTCCATCTGTGTTCCCCACGGGACACACAGACACTGCTGCCACCATCAAGTAGGTTGCTCAGACCAGAACCTTGTGCCTGCATACCCAGAGCCAACCAGTCCTGAAGTCCTGCAAATTCATCTCCTTGATGGCTCTCAAATGTGCCTTCTCTTCCCCAGCTCCACTGCCGGTCACAGGTCAGACTCTCCTCACCTGGTTTGTTGCAACTCCTTCAAACCCTTCTACCTCCCAGGCCTTGCTGCATACCTCAGCTGTCACCCTGTGGCTGGGATTATCCTTCTGAAACCCTGTGATGATCACCTACCTAAAACAGTCCGTGGGCTCCCATTGCCTGCAGGATAAAGTCTGAACTCCTGGGATTCCTGAGGGCCCAGCTCATTTTAGGGATCCTGGGAAAGAGAAGAGAAAAGGAGGGCATTACCGTTATCCTCAGAGAGTCACAACAGGACTGAAAAGATGAGAAATATAGGAAACAACTTTGGAAAGCAGCTTTGAGATCCTCATATGAAAGATGTTCAGATATCTAGGCTTTTCTGGACTTGTCTTAGCACCCCTCCAGTTCCTCACCACCCCCATCACCCTACCCTAACACCTCTCCCACTCAGATCAGGCTGGGGCCCCCGGGCTAGTTCAACAATGCCTGGCCTTCCCCACGCACATCTTGGGGCTCTGTTGGGAGAGAGAAAACAAGGGCTCTGGAGCGTCTCTCAGTTTCCCTATGACCTGGCTTTGCTCAGGTGGATGTCAAGCTGAAGCGCAGTCCCAAGCTGCACAGGTCTGACCCCCTTCATTGTTATTAAAAATCCAGCCTTTCTTTCCACAGAGTCAGTGGCTTGGCCGGATGCAGACAGTCCACAACACCCACACGCACCCCACAGTTCATCTCCCAGGCTTCTGCCCTTCCAGTCCCTTCCCCTCTTCCACTCTGCTCTCAGCCACTTGCTCTATGCCAAGCTCCAACACCCTCAACGGTTTCCCAACTGTTTCCACTAATCCTGTTCTGGGGAGCAGGTCATTCAGCAGTGGAGGAGCCACAGCTCGTGTGAAAACAGCCCGAGCTGGCCCCAGCGCTCACACCTGCACACTCCATTCATCCCCACTGTTTACACATTGTCATCCGCAATTAAGGCTTTCCCAGGAACTGCAGCAGGCTGATTGCCCCACCGCCGCACAGGGACCCCATTCTGAGCCCTTGTGTCTGTTAAATTGAGCATGGGGCCCTGTGATTAAATTAAGGTTTGTGGCTCTGGCACTCCGCTTATACTCCATCCCACTCTGCCTTGCTTCTGCCGCCACCGCCACCTCCTCCACTTCCTTCTCCTCCTCCTCCTCCCCACCTTCCGCTTTCCCCTCTCATTCATCACTGGGCCTCTTGGCAGCTTGATGGGGGGAGGTGGGCAAGGGGGAAATGGCCTGGCCTCTGGACAGGGAGGAAGAGTAGCTGTCTTCCATTTAAAACAAGGATGAAAGAGGATACGTGACCCCTTGGTGAGAGGGGCTCTGGAGGGAGGGGACAGTGCTGGAACTAGAACAAAGAGGGTGGTGTGGGGCCTGTGCTAAATTCATTAATCAGCCGGTAGAACCAGCATGGCAGAGTGGTTAAGGGTACAGGCTCTGAGGTAAGGCCAGACCTACGTTTGATTCCTGGCTCTGGCACTTTCGGACTGTGGGATCTTACTCAGGAATAACCACCCTGAGTCTTGGTTTCTCTGAGCCGGTCAGAGGGATCAGAACAAGCAAGGAAACAGAGGCAGCCAAGAGAGGCATTTTTAGACGAAGGACGACCAGAAGGGCTAGACATTAATCTTTCCCAGGTGATACTTGGGTTTGATAAAATGGTGACCATGGAGATCCATGGTCATGTTATCTGGAGATGGGGTAGAGGTAGGGGTAGAAAGGATTTAGGTGCCAGCTACAGGGCTTGGAGCCATAGTTTGCAAACATCACTATACATCAGGACCTACTGAGGAGCACATTCAAAAATACAGACTCCCATTTTCTGTTTTCTAATTTCATAGGTCTTGGGTTACCCCTGGAATCTGCAGTTTAACAAGCATCACAGGTGATTCTGATGCACAGGGCTAAAGAAGCCACGTGGAGAAGCGTAGCCAGTGAAAGGCCATTCTAGGATTTTCACAGTGGAAGATTATTAGATTTGCCTTCTAGAAAGAAAATTAGGGATGGTTGAATTAGGGAGTGGGAGAAACCAGAGACAAACAGAACAATTAGGAATCTAATGCTACAGTTCAGATGCCAGATGGCAAGGACCTGAACTAAGGCAGTGGCAGGGAGGTTGGGAAGGAAGAGCAACATCTCAGCGTCAGCAGGGCACAGTCACCAATGAATATGAGTGGGGGAAAAGCCAAACATGAGCCTTCTATTTAGCCTGAGTGGGCAGATGGAAATAGCCTTAGAGAGGGGAAGAGAGAAGGGTGAGGCTTGCAGCAAAGCAGAGGGATGGGGGAAACCTGAGTTCTACTTTGGCCCTGGTGATCCAGAGTTTCGTGTGTGGCTTCCAGTAAACAGATGGAAATATGCACGTGGAGCTCAGTGGCGAGATACAAGAGGAGAGATTCCCTGGGGAATCATTAACACGGAAATTAAAGGTCTCCATCCTGACTACTCACCAGAGCCTCTGTGGAGCTTTGATCAACAGAGACACCCAGATTGCATATTTAGGGAATCTGATTTAATGAGTTAAGGGAGGGGCCTGGAAGTCAATACTTTTTGGAAGCCCCTCAGGTGATTCTGATGCACAGCTGTGGAAGAGAACCACAAATGGGCAGGTGCTACATCTTGAAGGTTGACAGTATCCCCCAGGTAGGAAGTGGAGGGTGAAGGGCAGGGAGAAAGAGGAGCCAGTGAAAGGAGGCAAGACAGAGAGGGGAGGGAGGAAGATGGAGAGCCAGGATAGAAGAGCATCCCTCCCTGAAGCCAGAGGAGCAGGAAAGGCCAAGAGGCAAGGAGAGAACCAAAGGGGAAATGCTCTCCTAAGACAGGTCAAATAGGACAGTGAAGAAGAAGAGACCACTGGATATGGTGATTCTTTCAGGGAAGAGTTGCGGGAAAGTGGCAGATAAGGCAGAAACAAGTTTGTGGGCACGAAGGAGGAAGAGCAGCCACCAATACAGTTATCAGAGTTGTCTTTCTCCAAAAGAGCAATGGAGAAAGAGAAGAGGAGAGAAGTGGTGAAACAGTGAAGGGGGCGGTCATGTAAAAAGCAGGGTGCCTGTGTTTAGGATGAGGGACATTTACACATGTTCATAGGCAGAGAGAAAAAAGCAGTGTTGAAGGGGCATTTCAAGACACACAAAATTAGATTACTGATGGAACCAAACTCTAGAGAAGATTAGAGGAAAGAGAAACCTCCTCCTGGTGTTCTGAGCTAATGGAAAGACTGGCCTGGAAGGAAGGCAGGAAAAGCACACATTCTCTGAGATGACAGAAGGAAGACAGAAAGGAAGGGAAAAACAAAATGTGAGCAAGTGGGTATAAGAGTCAGCTAAGTTTGGAATTGTAGGGAGGGAAATTTAGGGTCTCAAACCCTATTGGTCTCCATTTTCGTGGTGAAGTAGGAGGCCGTTGCCCTTGCTACCCATGCAGTAGGTAGGACGGAGCACAGGGCAGGGGTGGGGAACAGCTAGCTGTCTTAGAGAGTGCTAAGTTTGCCAAGCGACAGAGAGCTCCGCAGACCTCCCAGCACCTGACAACCTCAGGGCAAGACCAAAGTCAAGGTCCAAGATCGTGAATTGGGAGGGCAAGTACACTACATGGACAAAGAATGGTAGGATCGAGGGCAGCTCAGCCGTAGAATCCAGACAGGCAGCGAAGCAGGAAAGACGGGGCCCTGAGGGAACGGGGAGGCCCAGAAATAGAGGGCACCAGTATGGGTAAAAAGAGAGGGAAAGCATCCCTAGCACCCAGCTTTTAATTTCTAATACCATTCTCCAATCAAAGGAACCGGGGCTCCTTGGAAAAAATGGTTGGTTCAGGACTTGGGAAATGATGAGCCTGGAGCATCTTGTAGTGCCAGAAAGTAAGGAAGTGCTCACACACACACACACACATATGCACATACAGACACATATACACACACAGAGACACACACACAGATACACACAGAAACGCACATACAGACATATATACACACAGAGACACAGAGACACACAAACGCACATACAGACACATACACATACACGGAGACACACACACACACAGACACACACACAGACACACAGAGAGACGCACATACACAGGCACACAGAGAGACACACAGACACATGCATGCACACACACACAGAGATACATACACAGACAGACATAAACACAAAAAGACACATGCACACACACAGACACATGAACATACACACAGAGACACATACACAGACACACACACAGACACAGACACATACAGAGAGAAACACATACACATACACGTACACACAGAGAGACACACGTACACACAGACACATACACATATACACAGAGACACACATCGACACACACACAGACACATATATACACACAGAGAGAGACACACAGACACATAGACACAATAATGGGGTATATCAAAGGGACACAGGAACCAGCTGAAAGAGCTCCAATGCCCTAAGCTGAAACAGTTTAAGCAAGAAAATAAATAAAGCAGTATTGGATTAAAACCCCAAGTATAATAAATATTCAGGTTCCATTCTGACATTAATAAATGATGAAATAAATGGGATAGAGGAGACACATCTCCCATGCAGAATTTTCATAATGTACTTAGACAGTCTACCCTCCAGGAGGTGGAGCATAACTAACCCCTCACTCTCCAAGTGCAGGTTATACACAGTGACTTCCCTCCTAGGTGGACAGAATGGAAAGGGAAGAAAGAGTAACTTCACAGTGGAGAAACCTGACAGGCACTACTTCAGCAGATGATTAAGGTCAACAGCAACTGGGATAAGTCATGCTGACAGGATGCACCCTTGATATAGGGAGATGAGAGTGGCACTTTACCTCTGTGGTCTTCCTCCCCAACTCCCACAGTTCCAGTCTCATCATGAGAAAAACATCAAATTTCAATTAAGGGACCTTAAGTGAAATACCTGACCAGTACTAACCAAACTGTCAAAGTCACCAGAAACAAGGGAAGTCTGAGACACTGTCGCAGCCAAGAGGAAGCTAAGGAAACATAATGACTAAATATAACGTAGGTCAGGCCCGGTGCCTCACACCTGTAATCCTAGAACTTTGGGAGGCCAAAGTGGGTGGATCGCTTGAGCCTAGGAGTTTGAGACTAGCCTGGGCAACATGGTGAAACCCCATCTCTACAAACAATACAAAAATTAGCTGGGCACTGGTGGCATGTGCCTGTAGTCCCATCTACTCAGGAGGCTGAGGGGGGAGGATCACTTGAGCCCAGGAGGTTGAGGCTGCAGTGAGCTGAGATCACGTGACTGCACTCCAGTCTAAGTGACAGAGTGAGACTCTGTCTCAGAAATAAATAAATAAATACAGTATCCTCAATGAGATCTTAGAACAGAAAAAGGACATTAGGTAGAAACTAAGGAAGTATGAAACTAAGAAAATATGAACTTTAGTTCGTAATAGTGTATCAATATCATTTGTTAATTATACTGAATGTAGCATGCTAATGTAAAATTTTAATAATAGAGAAACCTAGGTGCAGAGTGTATAGAAACTCTATACTATCCTTGCAATTTTTCCGTAAGTTTAAAACTGTCTTTAAAAATAAAATTGGTTGGCCAGGTACAGTGGCTCAGGCCTGTAATTCCAGCAATTTGGGAGACCAAGACAAGAGGATCACTTGAGCCCAGGAGTTTGAGACCATCTTGGGCAACACAGTGAGACCTCGTCTCTACAAAAAATTTTAAAAATTGGCCAGGAGTGGTGGTGCGTGCCTGTAGTCCCAGCTACTCGGGAGGAAAAGGTGGGAGGATCACTTGGGCCCAGGAGGTTGAGGCTACAGTGAGCCGTGATTGCACCACTGCTCTCCAGCCTGGGTGACAGAGTGAGACCCTGTCTCAAAAAATAAATACAAATAAGTAAATAAATAAATGATAAAGTTTATTAAAAAGTGGAGGTAAGCAAGTGGATTCTGTAAAGATGATGGCAACAGCATAGTTTTTTAATATCCCCCAAATACAGAGAGAGCAACCAAGATAGCAAAATAAAGACCCACAGATAACATCGACAACATTATTAAGTGGCAAAGTCTCCCTACAAACCACTAAGTTCATGTACATGGGAACAAGCCTTCAAAAGCATGAGACTTACATGGTATTGGAATCTGCTGTTTGAGCAGGAGCAGAAGAAAGATTCTGAGAACAGAAAAACCCCAAATTCACCAGAAAATATGGTGAGTCAACCTAAGAAGAATAGCTGAAGTAGAATGGCGCTTCTGTGAGATCCAATCTGTGGGTCAGGGCAAGAGGACCACCATGCAGTAACAACTGATGGTGCTGGCATAGCCTGAGCCCTATAAACTCTCAGAACTGACAAGCATAAGCTCATTTAAAAAAAAAAACAGCCCCACATTGAAGAGAAAGTACTGCAAATAGTACCCACATGGAGCTGGATTAGGCAATAGGAGTAAAGGATAAAAAATGTAAAATAAGGCCAGGTGCTCGTGCCTGTAATCCCAACACTTTGGGAGGCCGAGGCAGGCAGATCACCTGAGGTCAGGAGTTCGAGACCAGCCTGGCCAACATGCCAAAACGCTGTCTCTACTAAAAATACAAAAATTAGGCAGGTGTGGTGGTGCTAGTGTGTACCTATAGTCCCGGCTACTCAGGAGGCTGAGGCGGGAGAATTGCTTGAACCTGGGAGGCAGAGGTTTCGGTGAGCCGAGATTGCAGCACTGCACTCCAGTCTGGGCGACAGAGTGAGTGAGACTCCATCTCAAAAAAAGGAAATGTGAAATAAAAGAGTGGAACAGATGAAACAGATCTCAGAAAACACCAAACCATGTTTTTATCACCTTGCAAAAACAGAAGAGGAGGCTTTAGAACCAAGAAGCTAGAAAAGCTCTCCTGACTCAACCCTCTTCTCCAAAAATACTCAATTCACTTAAAAAAATTAGTAACAGAAAAGGATCACTTGAATATCCAAGATCAAAGACCAAATCACTTATAAGAGGAAAAAACGAGATTCTCATCAGGCTTTTCTACAGCAATGCTTTATGCCAAAACACATGGAATAACATATTAAAGATATTCAAGGAAAAAAAAAATGAGCTGTGGATTTTATATTAAGCCAAAGTGATCTTTAAGCACAAAGGCCACAGGCAAACTTTTTATTTTTTAGTAGAGACGGGAGTTGGGGGTAGGGGGTTTCGCCTGTTGCCCAGGCTCAGTCTCCCAAAGTGCTGGGATTACAGTCACGAACCACCACACCTGGCCCACAGGCAAACTTTCAATAAGATGCAAGAACTCAGGAATATGCTTGCCATAATCCCTTCCTGAGTAATCTACTAGAAAATTAGTTTCAGGAAACAAAAAATGACTGCAAGGATACCTATGTAAGTACTGATGGTAGACATTAAGAATGCACTTGCCTATACAAATAAGACCAAACAGGGATTAAAAGTGAGACAGGATACCATGTGATGATTATGTCCTCTAATAGTGTAAACACAACTCTCACAAAATGGGGAAGAATGGAGAGTGTGTATGAAAACCAGAAGGAGCTTACCGATTGCCTTATGTGTAACATCTAGGAGAAAGAAAATATTACTTCAAATATTGGTGGGAAAGCAAGGGCCAGGGAGAAGAGGTTACTATGACAATTTGATATTGTTCATATTATGGCACCAAAGACAATAGTCCACCTCCATAAAAAAAGAGACAAAACACTAGTGAAATTATAAAATGCCAGCACTTTGGGAGGCTGAGGTGGGCAGATCACAAGGTCATGAGATCGAGACCATCCTGGCCAACATGGTGAAACCCCCATCTTCACTAAAAATACAAAAATTAGCTGGGCGTGGTGGTGCACACCTGTACTCAGGAGGCTGAAGCAGGAGAATCACTTGAACCCGGAAGGCAGAGGTTGCAGTGAGCCGAGATCACACCAATGCACTCCAGCCTGGTGACAGAGCGAGACTCCATCTCAAACAAAAAAAAAGAAAGATAACCATTAGAAAAAATTAAAACCTTCCTGAATACCAAAAGATATATCAAGAGAGAGAGAGAGAATGAAAAAAATCTACAAAGTGAAAGACATATAAGATATTGTATGATAAAAGAGACGTATGATGTATATCATAATACGACAGAACTGAGCCAAACACATTGATCATATCAATAGTGTAAATATGGTTAACTCGCTCATTAAAAGGAAAAGATTTTTAGGTTGCCAACAAAGCAAAATGAAAATCTATGCTATACACAAGAGACATACCTAAAACAAAGAGATTAAGGTAGTTAACAATGTTTACATGGACAAAGATATACCAACTATATGTAAATCTAAAAAAACACCAACAATAGGAGTCACAATTTTGCTGATAAGACAGAACTTACATTCAAAAAAACAAAATAGTAAAAGAGACAAAGGCGTTTTATAATGATAAAACCTATCATTCACCATGAAGACATAAAGTTATTAACATATAGCAATCACTTTCATAAAGGAGAAACGACAGTATTTGCAAGGAAAAATAAAAATAATAGGAGACTTTAACATATATCTCTTGAACCCGGGAGGCAGAGATCCAACAGAACACATATAAAATAATACATTATGACCAAATGGAATTTGGTCCATAAATACAAGACAAAACATTAAGACCTTACAATAGTGAGGTAGGTCTTATTAGTATGTATCCAATTCTGATCCCTAATAACAGAATACAGCTTTTTTTTTCATCTTCCTTTAAAACTTTACTTTAAATTAACAAATAATAATTACATATATTTATGGGGTACAATGTGATGTTTTGATATATGTGTACTGTACATTACTGAATGATTAAATCAAGCTAATTAACGTACCCCTCATCTCTCACTTACCTTTGTGTGTGTATGTCATGCAGACATTTAAATTTTGAAGTGTACATTATATCATTATTAACTATAGTCACCATTCTGTGCAACAAATCTCAAAAATGTATTCCTCCTAATTGAAACTACAGCTTCTTTTTAAGTGCACTTGAAACAGTCACCAGATTGACCATATCTTTGGTCGCACACAAAAAAAAACTCACTTAAGTCCCAAAGAACACAAATAAAAACAAAAACATTCTCTCTATATAATTCTACAAAACTAGAAATTAATAGTAAGATTTTAAAACCTAAAGGTTTTTCTACTTAGGAACTAAAAATCACATTATTAAACAATCCTTGAATCAAATGAAGAAATACCAGAAGAAGTTACAGAATTTCGTGAAAGTAGTCATGAGGAAAACATGACATATCATAATCTGTGGTATACAACAAATACAACAAAAGCAGTTAGTGGGAAATTTACTGTATTAAATATCTATATCTATGTGAATCAAAATAAAGGAATAAGCACCAACTCAAAAAGCTAGAAAAAAATTCAACAAGGTAAACAAAAAATAATCAGAAAATAAATAAAGATCAAAACAAATTAATGAGTTAGAAAACAAAAAACAATAAATACATTTTAAAAGTTGGTTCTTTTTTTAAAAAAATCAAAAACAAAATAAACACAAAATCTAGGTAATGTAATCAAAAAAAATGAGAATGGAAGGAAATACAAATGTTCAAAATTAGAAATGAAGAAAAATAGCTAAGAAAACAAAAATGTTTCCCAAAAATGAGATTACCTTGCATGACAATAGGCAAATAACTTTCAAACCTATATAAGTGGATATTTTTAAGAAAAATATAATTTGCCAAAATAGACAGTAATAGAAGTTTTTCTAAGAAAATTTAAGCAGATCAATTGTCCTAGAAGAAATAGAGAAAATACTTAGAGACCTCCTCCATAAACCAAAAAAAGGACCAGGCCCACATGGTTTTACAGAGGAATCTTACCAAACTTTTAAAGATCAGATAATCCTTACGCAATTTAAACTATTACAGAGTATAGAAAAAGAAGGAAAACTTCTAATTTTGTTTTATGAAGTGAGTGTAATACTGATACCAAATTTGGCAAAGATTACACACAAAAAATCAGTCTTGCTTATGAATACTGTTACAAAAATCTTTAACAAAATAACAAACAGAATCCAACAGAACTCACATAAAATAATACATTATGACCAAATGGAGATTGGTCCATAAATACAAGGGCAACTTAATATTAGGAAATCCATTAATAGGCTGGGCGCAGTGGCCCATGCTTGTAATCCCAGCACTTTGGGAGGCTGAGGCAGGTGGATCACTTGAGGTCAGGAGTTTGAGACCAGCCTGACCAACATGGTGAAACCCTTTCTCTACTAAAAATACACAGATTAACCAGGCGTGGTGGTGGGTGCCTGTAATCCCACTACTCGGGAGGCTGAGGCAGGAGAATCGCTTGAACCCAGGAGGAGGAGGTTGCAGTGAGCAGAGATTATGCCACTGCATTCTAGCCTGGGCAACAAAGTAAGACTCCACCTAAAAATAAATAAATAAATAAATAAATAAATAAATAACAGAATCCAACAGAACACATAAAATAATACATTATGACCAAATGGAGTTTGGCCCATAAATACAAGGGCAACACAATATTAAGAAATCCACTAATAGGCTGGACAATTGGCTCATGTCTGTAATCCCAGCACTGGACAGTGGCTCATGTCTGTAATCCCAGCACTTTGGGAGGCCAAGGCAGGTGGATCACCTGAGGTGAGGAGTTCAAGACCAGCCCAGCCAACATGGTGAAACCCTGCCTTCACTAAAAATACAAAAATTAGCCAGGCGTGGTGGTGGCTGCCTGTAATCCCAGCTACTCAGGAGGCTGAGGCAGGAGAATCACTTGAACCCAGGAGGTGGAGGATGTAGTGAGCCAAGATGGTGCCACTGCTCTCCAGCTTGAGTGACATTCTGTCTCAAAAAATAAGAAAAAAGAGAAATCCACTAGTAAAATCCATTCTATTAATAAAGCTAAAGGAAAAATCTTATTATCACCTCCATATTTACAAAAAATATAAATTTTTTTCTAATATTCAATGTCCATTCATTTTCAAAACACTCAGTAGAATAGAAGCCAATGGATACTTTCTTGATATAATTATACAGAGAAAGAGATATACTGCATAGTCATAAGGGAGAAAAAATGGAACTAATGCTTACATCGTAAATCAGGAAGAATTCCAAAAATATCAGATATTTCAATGTTTAAAAGAAGACACTACCAAATACTAGAAGAAAATATGGATAAATTCTTCTGTGATCTTGGAGTAGGAAAAACTTTCCTATGACTCAAAATCAGAACAAGAGGAAATTTAACATAATTACATAAAACATAAAATGTACTGCATGGCAAAAAGAACTATACACAAAGTAAAATGACAAATAATAAACTGAAAAAAAGATTTCAAATTTATACCACAAAAGGGTTAAAATCTCTAAAATGTAAAAATCTTCTAAAAATAGAGAAGAAAATGCCAAAAGCTCTATAGAAAAATTAGCTAGAGGACAGGCATGGTGGCTCATTCCCATAGCCTCAGCTACTTAGAGGGCTGAGGCAGGAAGACAGCTTGAGTCCAAGAATTTGAGACTTTAGTGCACTGTGATTGCACCTGTACTTCAGACTAAACAACATAGTGAGATCCTCTCTCTTAAAAATAATAACAAAATTATATACACACATACACAGACACACACACACACACACACACACACAGAGTATGCTACCATGTTTTCAAAGAAGAGTAGACTACGAATATATATATTTGTATTTTTATGGAAGGATCAACCATAACACTTTTTAAAATAATTACCTCTGAGGGAAATGGGGTTGAGAATACAGGGATTTAAGACAAACTCCTTTGAATACAACTTCATTTAAAATATTTGACTGTGGAATTATACAATTTATTTATAAATTATACAACAAAAATACACTTACAGAGTAATACCTAGAAATCAAAAGTAAAATGTAACAGGTGACTCCAACTATATGTTCAATTTGTAGCATTAACCATCCCAAATAACAGTACAAAAATGTGTACATCCCTAATGAGATATACCCTAGGACCAAAAACCCTACAAAAACCACAACCTCTCAAGTGGTTTTCAGTATTCCTAATGCTGGTATGTGTATTGGTATTCATATTCTAAAATTGCTGTGTGTGACGTGTGAAATAAGTCAAATAATCAATTTGACAGTGACACTGAAAACCAAAATATGAGGTGTGGTCAAAGGTGCTATTAATGTAAAATTAATGAGGTTGTGTTTTTCTTTTTTAATATACAATCTTGGCCAGGCACAGTGGTTCATGCCTGTAATTCTAGCACTTTGGGCAGCTGAGGTGGGTGGATCACCTGAGGTCAGGAGTTTGAGACCAGCCTGGCCAACATAGTGAAACCCCATCACTACTAAAAATACAAAAGTTAGCCAGGTGTGGTGGCAGGTGGCTGTAGTGCCAGCTACTTGGGAGGCTGGGGCAGCAGAATAACTTGAACCCAGGAGGCAGAGGTTGCAGTGAGCCAAGATTGTGCCACTGTGCTTCAGCCTGGGTGACAGATGAGACTCCATCTTTTGAAAGAAAACTACAATCTTGAATTTGAACTAGAAATATGAACTCATGATTAATTTTATCCTAAATATCTACATGTGTACACTCATCTTTTCTAGTTCTGTCCATACAAAAGGCCCAGCTATACTAACAAACTAAATAGTAATGAGCACTCAAGCACATAGATTATGGTCTCTAAATATCATTCCCATTAAAAGGAGTTGGAAGTCTTGACAAATGGATAATTCTGAGGCAGGAAACGTACAAGATAAATCTGAAATATCTTATGGTATCAGATAGCAAGGAAACTGCCAAAGACTACTAAGATTGTGTCAAAAAGACTCAGGAGTCAAACCAAGTAAATCCTCACTGGCTGAAAATGGGACAATTTTACCATTGATAAAGATAATAATTGTAGGATTGAAACACATCAAGTATATCTAATTCATTAGCTCATATCAATACTAAAAGAAATCATTGGTAACCTTTGGAAGATGCTATAGAACCAACTTACTACCTTCAAAACTGGTAAATAAGTAAAAAAAAAGAATAAAGGTTTCATCCTACTTTTTCTACAGTATTTGTTATAATTAATAAACTAGTTAGTGTTAGTTGATTAAGACCAATTCTCTTTATAAGATTACTCTAGCTAAACAACAAAGAAATGTTGGCAGAATATAATGATTTTTCCAACCCATAATGAGTCAATCTATTAAGCAATGATCATCAATGACTGGCAATATGATTTTACTTATTTATTTATTTATTTTTGAGACAAAGTTTCACTCTTGTTGCTCAGGCTGCAGTGCAATGGCATGATCTCAGCTCACCACAATCTCTGACTCCCGGATTCAAGTGATTCTCCTGCCTCAGCCTCCTCAAGTAGCTGGGATTACAGGCATGGGCCACCATGCCCGGCTAATTTTGTATTTTTTTTTAGTAGAGAAGGGGTTTCTCCATGTTGGTCAGTCTGGTCTCAAACTCCTTACCTCAGGTGATCCACCAGCCTCCGCCTCCCAAAGTGCTGGGATTATAGGCGTGAGCCACCATGCCCTGCCAGCAATATGATTTTAAAAACAAAAACAAGCAGAGACATTACCTCCCAATGGAGGTACACAACACCACCTATGAGGTAGTCTTACAAAACCAAAAAACAAAAGAGAAACAAAACATCTTTGAAATGGACCTAACTTCAAATCTAATTTCCAAGATCCAACATAGGAGAAACATAGGTGACAGAGGAACATGTTAAACAACACCACAGTTAAAAATCGGCAAAAAGTAGGAAACTTACAGGGCAAAGAACTAGTTTCTCCAACAACAACAACAAAATTACTAGAAAAATAACGGCAGAGGCATCTGCAGATTAAAAGAGACATAAGAGCCATACCAACCAACTGCAATGTATGGGCCTTTCTGAATCCTGACCTGAACAAACTTGGAAAAACTGTAAGACAGTTAGGGAACTATGTACACTGATAATTTGAAGGGGTGGCCTGCCCCTCCACACCTGTGGGCGTTTCTCGTTAGGTGGAATGAGAGACTTGAGAAAAGAAATGAGACACAAAGGCAAAGTACAGAGAAAGAAAAAGTGGGCCCAGGGTACCGGCGCTCAGCATACAGAGGACCCACGCCAGCACTGTCTCTGAGTTCCCTCATTATCTTCACCATCTTAGAAAAAGGGAAGTGGCAGGATAATAGGATCATCGTGGGGAGAAGGTCAGCAGTAAGACATAGGAATAAAGATCTCTGTGACATAAGTTTAAGGAAAAATGCTGTGCCTTGATATGCATATGCAAACATCTCCATAAACCTTTTTAGTGCATAAAGAGCAGCATTGCCTTTAGCATGTCCCACCTTTCGCCCTAAGGCGGTTTTCTCCTTTCTCAGTAAACAGAACATACAATCGGGTTTTACACCGAGATGTTCAATTGCCCAGGCACCGGCAGGAGACAGATGCTTTTCTCTATCTCAACTGCCAAGAGGCCTTCTTTCCTCTAATACTAGTCCTCTTCAGCACAGACCCTTCACGGGTGTCAGGCTGGGGGATGATTAGGTCTTTCTCTTGCCACGAGGCCATATTTCAGACTATCACATGAGGAGAAACCTGGGACAATACCTAGCTTTCCTAGGCAGAGGTCCCTGCGAACTTTGGCAGTGTACGTGTCCCTGGGTACTTGAGATTAAGAAAATGGTGATGACTTTTCACAAGCATACTGCCTTCAGGCACTTGTTTAACAAAGCACACCCTGCACAGCCCAAAATCCTTTAAA
>NW_012106931.1:1296235-1318322 GCF_000951045.1 Mandrillus leucophaeus | reverse complement strand
AAATATATAATATATATTTTATATATATATATTAGAGAACTTGGATTTGCTTGAAAATAAGGTGGTAGGGAGAGTGAATGAGGTAGACATGAAAAAATGTTTGTGGAAGTTGTATAATGGGTACAGCAAGTGATATGGGTTGGCTGTGTCCCCATCCAAATCTCACCGTGAATTGTAATAATCCCCATGTATCAAGGGTGGGGCCAGGTGGAAATAATTGAATCATGGGGGCGGTTTCCCCCATACTATTCTCGTGGTAGTGAATAGGTCTCACGAGATCTGACGGTTTTATGAAGGGGAGTTCCGCTGCACACACTATCTTCCCTGCCACCGTACAAGATGTGACTTTGCTCCTCATTCGCGTTCTGCCATGATTGTGAGGCCTCCCCAGCCATGGGGAACTGTGAGTCAATTAAACCTCTTTCCTTTATAAATTACCCAGTCTTGTGTATGTCTTTATTAGCAGCTGGAGAGCAGACTAATACAGCAAGTTTAATGAAAAATTGTTTTACTTTTGTGTGTGTTTAAAGCAAAAAATGTAAAACGAAAGAAAGAGTGGGATGGGGGAGATTGTGATCTGCTGAGATCTCTGACAATCACACTTCCATGAAATGAGGTAATTATTCATCTATTCCAGTTAAAATCAGTCAAAGGTGCTCCCAGAATTTCTCTGTTGGCTTACACATAGGTAAAGCTCCAGATAGAACATAGGGAAATGAGGCATAGGCGGGTAACTGAGATCTCATCACCTGGGCCCTGGGTTCCATTCTTCACTTCTGTGGATCATTTTGTCTGTATGGCAGCTTACTGTTGCTTGATTCAGCTTTAAATTTTGATTTGACTCTATTTTCTATGACGAGACGTTTTGCTGTTCATGTTTACTTCCACAATACAGCACAAACTATGTCAAACTGTTGAATCTTAGTTTAATTAAAACATTAATGCTTTCAGAAATGGCTATGTAAATGTCAATAAAGAAAATAAACAATTGAAAAGGAGAGTAGGTAAAAGGACCGGAGAGGTAAGGTAGGAACTGTGAGGCCAGCAGGCTGGAGGAGTCCTTAATGTGGATTATGCGGTTGCTCTGGGAGTGCAACAAAGGGGAAACCCAAATCAACTGGTGCAGGCATCATCTCCAGTGTCGTCCAGGATCAGCCTCCCACCCTACCCGAGCGGGGCCCAGATCCAAATGCATGGTACACTTGGGACACCAACATTAGATACTCAGGGGACCTGAGTACAAAAGCCCAAGGCAGGGGCTCAGAGGGTTCAGGGTTACCACCCACCAGGAGTCACAAGTGTCCTGGCACAGTGACCCACTGAGAGCTGACTCTGTGAGCCTACTTCACTCCATACCTGGTCTCTGCTAGATACAACTAATCCACAACCTCAGCTCTGCCTGCATGTGAAGAAAGAGAAGCAAGAAGCCACATGGTGTAGAGGTGGAGAGCCATGGCTTAGAGTCAAGAAAGTTGATTGGAGCTCACTGAAGGCCGGGCCTAGATTATTACTGTATTTATGTCTTCAGTGCCTAGCACAGGACATGGCGCCCAGATCTAAATACACATACATGTACATACACACACACACACACATACATACACACACATACACACACATACATACACATACACACATACATATACATACCTACACACACATACACACACATATACATACACACACACACACATACACACACACACATACACACATACACAGCAACCCTAGCAATAGACAAACAGAAAATGAGATTAAAAGGCAGAGTTCTGATAACGGTAAAAAAACAAAAAAAGGTGGGTGGGGTCATGTATTATTTTAAACATAAAATTTTTTAAAGAATGTCAGAAATTTAAGGATAAGTTTCAGTTTATACAAATAATATGCAGATCTTATGCAAATGTAGGTCCCTGGGTGTTGACCATGACAAACCAGACTGGCTTTCCAGGCTTGTTTGCCCACACTCCCACTCCTCCACCAATTCCAAGCACCCAGGGCTTCTTGGCCAGCCCTGGCAGCACATAGCTCGGCTCCAGCCATGCAGAAGCACCAGTTATCCTTGGCAGCAAGGCCCAGGCTTGTGACCAGCCAGAGGAGGTCTAGGGTCATTTCACTGTGAATTTCTTGAACTATTTATTTCCTAGCAGACTGAGTATGGGGGTAGGGATATGTCTAAGATTTGGGGAAAACATACAACTGTTTCATTTCCCTACCTGGCAATGCTACATGGCTCAATGGTACCCATGGAGTCCACAGACCTTGTTTCCAAAAAATCAGTTCAGAGAAGTAAGATGGTTCATGGGGCAGAACAGCTTAATGGGCACAGGATTCTATTTTGGGGTGATTAAATATTTTGGAACTAGACAGAGATGGTGGGTGCACAACATTGTGAATGTACTAAATTCATACTGAATTTTTCACTTTAAAAAGGTTAAATTCCTGTCATATGAATTTCACCAAAATAAAAAAATAAGGTAGTTCGATACAGTGGCTGAGTAGAAAATTTGCACCCGAGAATCAAAAATCATGACATAAAAAGGAAAATCCAGTTAGAAAAGAAAACTGAGGGGAGGGGTTCCACTTGGAAGCAGTAAACAAAGCTAAAGCTATGAAATACCAAAGATTAAATTTAACAAGAAATAGGTGAGATGTATGCACTTAAAAGTATTTAAAACTGGGCTGGGCATGGTGGCTCACACCTGTAATCCCAACATTTTGTGAGGATGAGGTGAGTTCAAGATCAGCCAGGCCCACATGGTGAAACCCCATATGTGATGGTTAATACTGAGTGTCAACTTGATTGAATTGAAGGATGCAAAGTATTAATCCTGGGTGTGTCTGTGAGGGTGTTGCCAAAGGAGATTAACATTAGAGTCATGGGCTGGGGAAGGCAGACCCACCCTTGATCTGGTGGGCACTATCTAATCAGCTTCCATCGAATATACAGCAGGCAGAAGAATGTGAAAAGGTGAGACTGGTCTAGCCTCCCAGCCTACATCTTTCTCCCATGCTGGATACTTCCTACCCTCAAACATCAGACTCCAAGTTCTTCAGTTTTTGGACTCGGACAGGCTCTCCTTGCCCCTCAGCTTGCAGACAGCCTATTATGGAACCTTGTGATCATGTAATAAACTCCTATATACATACATATACACACACACACATATATATACACACACACATATGTATACACACACACATATATATACATATATATATATACACACACACACATATATATATTCTATTAGGTCTGTCCCTCTAGAGAACATTGACTAATACAGATTTTGGTACCAGGAGTGGTTCTAGAGGAACAGAATATTAAGGATGGAGTTCTTTCACTGGTTTTGTGGTTTCTGGAGTTGGCTGCTTAATATGATTAGACCCAACAATGCTAAGGACTCTACTTCTAATAGTATAGAGAACACTGATAGTCCTTGGTGTAAACCATTTAAAGAGTTTTGCCAAATAAATGCATTTGACTCTCCTGATTCACCGCTCATGAGAGGTAAGGAGTTTAGTGACTCTATACATAATACCTTTGACCATATATGGAGAACAAAGGAACATAATGAAGCTAGTTGGTTGCTCCTAAGTTCAGTGGACAAAGTGATTAAAGAAAATGATGAACTCAGGGATTCTGTCTCCTGGCTTCACAAGCAGATACCAAGTCTCAAATCTGCTAAGATTGCCCAGAATGAGAGTCTTATCTGCTGTAGAACTGAAATTGTGGAAAAACAGAGACAAGCTCTTATGCAAATGGCTGACCTGCAATGAAAGGTGCATACGCAGCCTCGCCAGGTGTCTACTGTTAAAGTGAGGGCATTGATTAGAAAAGAATGGGACCCTGCAACTCAGAATAGGGACGTGTGGGAGGACCCTGATGAAGCTGGGGACACTGAGTTTGTGAACTCTGAGGAAACTTTTTTGCCAGAAGCAACAGCTTCCCCATCCCCAGTAGTGGCAACATCCTCACCCGGGACCCATGCTGCCATCAGCCTTTCCACCTTTGTCTGAGGAGATAAACCCTGCGCTGCCAGAGGCAACAGTTGTGGCCTCCCCTGAGGCAGTTGCCAGGAAAAATAACGTTGATTCTCCTCAGGAGCCACCCCCAACACCTCTGTTTGCTTCTAGACCTATAACTAAAGTCCTGGCGGGCTCCTAGAGGTGAGGTTGAGAGTGTGACCCATGAGAGGGTGCGCTACACTTGAAAAGTTGAGTTTTCTAATTTATATAAACAGAAATCTGGAGAACAGGCATGGGAATGGATATTAAGGGCATAGGATAATGGTGGAAGGAACATAGAGTTGGATCAGGCTGAATTTATTGATTTGGGCCCACTAAGTAGGAACTCACTTTTAATGTTGCAGCTCAGGGAGTTAAAAAAAAAAAAAAAAAAAAATGGTTCTAATAGTTTATTTGCTTGGTTAGCTGAAACATGGATTAAAAGATGGCCCACTGTGAATGAGCTGGAAATACCTAATCTCTCTTCGTTTGATGTAGAGGAAGGGATCCAAAGGCTTAGGGAGATTGGGATGATGGAGTGGATTAGTCCCTTTAGACCCACTCATCCCAGCTGGGAAGGTCCAGAAGATATACCCTAGACCAATGCATTGTGAAATAGATTTGTGAGGGCAGCACCTGCATCTTGGAAGAGCCCTGTAATTGCTCTTCTCTGTATGTCAGATGTAACAGTGGGAACTGCAGTCACTCAACTATGAAATTTAAATACAATGGGCATAATTGGATCCCGAGGTGGCAGGGGCCAAGTGGCAGCACTCAACCATCAAAGGCAAGGTGGGCATAGCTACTGTAATGGACAGCAGAGACAAAGCAGCAATCAGAATAGTCTGACTTGCGTAGAGCTCTGGCATTGGCTAATTAATCACAGTGTTCCTAGAAGTGAAATTGATAGGAAGCCTACTGAATTCCTACCTAATTTATATAAGGAGAAAACTTCTAGGTTGAATGGACAAAAGACCAATTCGAATTCTAGAAACACAGAATCACAGCCCCTAAATCAATTTTCAGACCTGAGCCAGTTTACAGACCCAGAACCCCTTGAATGAAGGGTCCCCTTGAGGAAGGACCCCCACTATTACCAACAATTTATGCAGTGAATCTTTCTCCCATCCTTCCCCAAGGAGGCCTCTGAACCCAGCCTTTTACCAGGGTAACTGTGCATTGGAGAAAGGGAAATGATCAGACATTTCAGGGAGTACTGGACACTGGCTCTGAGCTGACATTGATTCCAGGAGACCCAAAGCATCATTGTGGTCCTCCAATTAAGCTAGGGGGCTTATGGAGGTCAGATAATTAATGGAGTTTTAGCTCAGGTCCAACTTTCAGTGGGTCCAGTGGGTCCCCAGACTCATCCTATGGTCATTTCCCCAGTGCCAGAATGCATAATTGGCATAGACATACTTAGGAGCTGGTAGAACCCCCACATTGGCTCCCTAACTGGTAGGGTGAGAGCTATTATGGTGGGAAGGGCCAAATGGAAGCCATTAGAGCTGCCTCTACCTAGAAAAATAGTAAATCAAAAATAATATCACATGCCTGGAGGGACTGCAGAGATTAGTGCCACCATCAAGGACTTGAAAGATGCAGGGGTGGTGATTCCCACCACATCCCCATTCAACTCTCCCATTTGGCCTATGCAGAAGACAGATGGATCTTGGAGAATGACAGTGGATTGTCATAAGCTAAGCCAAGTGGTGACTCCAATTGCAGCTGCTGAACCAGATGTGGTTTCATTGCTTGAGCAAATTAACACATCTCCTGGTACCTGGTGTGCAGACATGGACTTGGCAAATGCCTTTTTCTCCATTCCTGTCCATAAGGCCCACCAGAAGCAATTTGTCTTCAGTTGGCAAGGCCAGCAATATACCTTTACTGTCGTACCTCGGGGGTATATCAACTCTCTGGCTTTGTGTCATAATCTTATTTGGAGAGACCTTGATTACTTTTTGCTTCTGCAAGATATCACAGTGGTCCGTTATATTAATGACATTATGCTGACTGGATCCAGTGAACAAGAAGTAGCAAACACACTGGGCTTATTGGTGAGACATTTATGTGCCAGAGGATGGGAAATAAATCTGACTAAAATTCAGAGACCTTCTACCTCAGTAAAATTTCTAGGGGTCCGGTGGTGTGGAGCCTGTCAAGATATTCCTTCTAAGGTGAAGGATAAGTTGCTGCATTTGGCTCCTCCTACAACCAAGAAGAGGCACAATGCCCCTTGTGGGACTATTTGGATTTTGGAAGCAAGTCATTCTCATTTGCGTGTGTTACTCTGGCCCATTTATCAAGTGACCCAAAAGGCTGCCAGTTTTGATTGGGGTCCGGAACAGGAGAAGGCTCTGCAACTGATCCAGGCTGCCGTGCAAGCTGCTCTGCCACTTGGACTATATGACCCAGCAGATCCAATAGTGCTTGAGGTGGATGCTGTTTGGAGCCTTTAGCAGGCCCCCATAGGTGAATCACAGTGGAGACCTCTAGGATTTTGGAGCAAGGCCCTGCCATCTTCTGCAAATAACTACTCTCCTTTTGAGATACAGCTCTTGGTCTGTTACTGGGCTTTGGTGGAAACTGAACATTTGACTATGGGTCAAGTCACCACGCAACCTGAACTGCCTATCATGAACTGGGTGCTTTCTGTCCCATCTAAACATAAAGTGGGTTATGCACAGCAGCATCCTGTCATCAAATGGAAGTGGCATATACTTGATCAGGCTCAAACAGGTCCTGAAGGCACAAGTAAGTCACATGAGGAAGTGGCTCAAAAGTCCATGGTCTCCACTCCTGCCACCCTAGGGAGTTCCCTATGATCAGTTGACAGAGAAACAGAAGACTAGGAGGGCCTGGTTCACAGATGGTTCAGTACAATATACAGGCACCACCCAAAAATGTACAGCTGCAGCACTACAGCCCCTTTCTAGGACATCCCTGAAGGACAGCAGTGAAGGAGAATCGTCCCAGTGGGCAGAACTTCGAGCAGTACACCTGGTTGTGCACTTTGCATGGAAGGAGAAATGGCCAGATGTATAATTATATACTGATTCATGGGCTGTAGCCAATGGTTTTGCTTGATAGTCAGGGACTTGGAAGAAGCATGATTGGAAAATTAGTGACAAAGAAATGTGGGAAAGAGATATGTGGATGGATCTCTCTGTGTGGTCAAAAACTGAAGATATTTGTATCCCATGTGAGTGCTCACCAATGGGTAAACTCAACAGAGAGAGAATTTTAATAATCAAGTGAATAGGATGACCTGTTCTGTGGACACAACTCAGCCTCTTTCCCCAGCCAACCCTGTCATCGCCCAATGGTCCCATGCACAAAGTGGCCATGGTGGCAGGGATGGATATTACACATGGGCTCAACAATATGGACTTCCACTCACCAAGGCTGTCCTGGCTACGGCCACTGCTGAGTGCCCATTTGCCAGCAGCAGAGACCAACACTGAGCCCTCAATATGGCACCATTCCTCGGGGTGATCAGCCAGCTACCTGGTGGCAGGTTAATTATATTGGACCTCTTCCATCATGGATAGGGCAGAGGTTTGTCCTCACCGGATGGCTGGGTATATTGACCTGGAATATCAAGATGAAATTAGTCTACTGCTCCATAATGGAGGCAAGGAAGGGTACGCATGGAATACAGACGATCCATTAGCGAGTCTGTTAGTATTACCATGCCCTGTGATTAAGGTCAATGGGAAACTACAACAGCCCAATCCAGGCAGGACTACAAATGGTCCAGACCCTTCAGGAATGAAAGTTTGGGTCACTCCACCAGGGAAAAAACCATGACCTGCTGAGGTGCTTGCTGAAGGCAAAGGGAATACAGGATGGGTAGTAGAAGAAGGTAGTCATCAATACCAGTTACGACCATGTGATCAGCTATAGAAATGAGGACTGTAATTGTCATGAGTATTTCCTCTTTCTTTTGTTAAAAACATGTTTGTGCATGTATACACTTGGACTAAGAAAATATCTTCATTTTATTTCTTTTTTCCTTTATCATGTGACATAAGATTTATTGACTTCACATCAGTGTTTAAGTATTGTCAACTTTTTTTTTTTTTTGAGACGGAGTCTCGCTCTGTGGCCCAGGCCGGAGTGCAATGGCCAGATCTCAGCTCACTGCAAGCTCCGCCTCCCAGGTTTACACCATTCTCCTGCCTCAGCCTCCCGAGTAGCTGGGACTACAGGCGCCCACCACCTCGCCCGGCTAGTTTTTTGTATTTTTTAGTAGAGACGGGGTTTCACCATGTTAGCCAGGATGGTCTTGATCTCCTGACCTCGTGATCCGCCCGTCTCGGCCTCCCAAAGTGCTGGGATTACAGGCTTAAGCCACCGTGCCCGGCCAGTATTGTTAACTTTATGTAACAGTATTTGGGTTGGGGATCAGTGCGTTTTCAGTGGTATGAAGGATAGTTGTATTATGTTAGGCATAATTATGACCTTAATATTGTCTTTATTTGAAGATTATGCATGATCTCAGGAGATGTGTATGTGTTCATGTTGACAAGCAGTGAACTTGTGATGTTAATACTGAGAGTCAACTTGATTGGATTGAAGGATGCAAAGTAGTAATCCTGGGTGTATCTGTGAAGGTGTTGCCAAAGGAGATTAACATTTGAGTCAGTGGGCTGGGGAAGGCAGGCCCACCCTTAATCTGGTGGGCACTATCTAATCAGCTGCCTGTGAATGTAAAGCAGTCAGAAACACGTGAAAAAGTGAGACTGGCCTAGCCTCCCAGCCTACAACTTTCTCCTATGCTGGATGCTTCCGGCCTTTGAACATCGGACTCCAGGTTCTTCAGTTTTGAGACTCAGACTGGCTCTCCTTGCCCCTCAACTTGCAGACAGTCTATTGTGGAACCTTGTGATCATGTAAGTTAATACTTAATAAACTTATATATATATATATATATACACACACACACACACACACACATATATATTCTATTAGTTCCATCCCTCTAGAAAACCCTGACTAATACAAATATTGTGACATAGAAAGGAAAATTCAGTTAGAAAAGAAAACTGAGGGGAGGGGTTCCACTTTGAAGCAGCAAACAAAGCTAAAGCTATGAAACACCAAAGATTAAATTTAGCAAGACATAAGTGAGATATATGCACTTAAAAGTATTTAAAACTGTGCCGGGCACAGTGGCTTACACCTATAATCCCAGCACTTTGGGAGGTCGAGATGGGCAGATCACTTGAGGTCAAGAGTTCAAGACCAGCCTGCCCAACATGGTGAAACCCTACCTCTACTACAAATACAAAAATCAGCCAGGTTTGGTGGTGCGTGCCTGTAATCCCAGCAACTAGGGAGGCTGAGGCAGGACAATTAATTGAACCCAGGAGGTAGAGGTTGCAGTGAGCCAAGATGGGGCCCCTGCACTCCAGCCTGGGCAACAGAGCAAGACTCCGTCTCAGAAAAAAAAAAAAAAAAAAAAAACCTACCTCGTACATGTGAAGATTAAATAAAATTATCACGCATGCATGCTTAGCCTAATATTTGGTGCACAGTGAATCTTAGCATTCAGAAAGTGATTACTATTACCTCTGTATAAATATATGATAGCATATATGTGATTGTATTGTGTATGCTGTGATCTTGTTTTTTAAAGTTAATATTCTATGATGGACATCTTTGCAAGTCAAAGCATGTTTTTATTATCCAGGGCTTTACCTGGCACCAACACATACCGTATGTTCAGAATATATTTGTCATATGAATAAATTACTGTTGGCTCACCTTTTTTTTTTTGAGTCAGGGTCTTGCTATATTGCCCAGACTGGACTTGAACTCCTGGGCTCAAGGATCCTCCATCTCAGCCTCTCTAGTACCTGAGACAGAGGTGTGCATCACCACATCCGGCTTACCTCATCTTTTTAAGTTTGCTACTATTTGTAGTGGTTGCCTTGGGTTCCAGCATGCGGATGGGCTATACATTTATAACCAGTCCTCTGTTGAAAGATATGTATTATTTATTGTGTTTAAAATATTGAAAGCAACATTATAAATACCCATTAATGAGAATTATGGGTAGATTTTGTATTTCAAGTAATTGCAAATGAGTTAAAACATTTCCACACCTCTATTACTTGTAATCAAGTATGCCTGTAAGTCATTTCAATGATTTCCTCTAATAAAAATAGTAAAACTATTTCCATTTGGGGGACTACAAGCCATGATTTCGACTGCTTCTCCACTGGAAGGCTGTCATGAGTGAGGGTCCCTCAGCGGGAGGGTTTGCCTTTGTTGCTTTGACTCCTGTCTGCTTTTCCAAGAGAAAAAGAGTAACTTTTGTAGGTAGGAAATGACCACCAAGTGAACAGTAAACATGGTGAAAACTTCCCTAAAGAAACGTAATTCAGGAGACAGCGTGCAGCCCTAACAGCCTTTCTGTATTGGCAAACACAGTGATTCTGAGGTCTTCAAACTGGGGTGTCACAAATATATCATCTACAAGCACATCTCCCCCAACCACTCCAGCTGCAGAGGTCTGGAGCAGGCCCACCCTGAACTGGTCAAGATACAGATGGAGGCCCTGGCCCACAGCCCATCACCCTTCTCTTCCCACCTCTGACAGCATCCTCCAGCAGAAGGGCCTTGCACGTACTTCTGTATCCAAATCACCTAGCTCCCACGTCCAGCTCTGTCCACCGCCCTCCCCGCTGGCTAGACACCCTGGGCACACTCCAGGGGTAGAACGGCACACTCCAGTAGCCAGGAGAACCAGCAAAAAGCCCAGGGAGGTTCTGAAAGATAGAATATGGTGCAGAAAAGTGGAAGTGCAGCAGGTAGGTACTGTGGATGCCTCACTCTAAGAGGGCAGCAGCTGGAAGATGGCCAGAGCAGGACACTTGGAAGGCCAGCCCCTGGACAGAGCCCTGGCTTCCTGCTGTAAGGCAACACTGGTCTGCGGCATCTGGAAGCCCAGCCAAGGCTTTTCTACATCAGTAGTTCTCCCTGATGATGGTTTGCTACCCAGGGGCCATGTGGCAATGTCTAGAGACATTTTTGGTTGTTGTAACTAGGGGAAAGAGCACTACTGGTGTCGAGTGGGTAGAAGCTGATAATGCTGCTAAACGTCCTGCAATACACTGCCCACAGTCCTTGCCCCCAAAAAAGAACTATCCAGCCCAAAGAGGCAATAGGGCTGAGGTCGAGAAAAACTGGGATACATGCATAAGTGGGCAGGCCAGTGGATTTGGGTTCACATCCTCACTCTGCCACTGGCTTGTTCTGGGACCAGTGATTTTATCTCTCTGTGCCTCTGTTTTCCCATTTGTAAAATGGGGTTAATGGTTAACTGTTTCACAGGGTTGTTTTGATGAATAAAAAGGACTTGATATGTAAAGTGCCTGGCACATAGCAGGGCTTCAGTAAGTTTTATAGGTGTTCCTTTATTAAATGGGGAAGGAAGTGGACTTTGTACTCTTAAATGTTGCTTTAGGAACCAATTAGAAGTCTTGGAGAAGGAAAGAGAAGATTTGAGCCACATAAGCAAGAGAAGTGTCTATTATTTCAGAACTACTGGGTTTGAAAGATCAAGGAGAAATGTGGATGTATAGATAAATCAATACGAAAGTTGTGTTTATACACAGTGCTTTAGGAAGCTGTGGATCATGTCAAGCTGCGTTATCCCTCTGGCAGGTTTTTCCCTCTTCCACAAAGGATTATCCATATGAAAACATCTTCCCTATGCCTTCCTTCTCCTGCATCTGCACTCCGCACCCCGCGCCGGCCAGCCCCCAAGTACCGCTGATGGGATTGCCCTGCACCTGAGGGAACTGCAGGGCAATCTCATCAGTGGTGACTTACTGCCTCCTGGTGGTAGATTTGCTAAGTGCAGCTGAGACTTTGTCCGTTAGTTTGATTCAGGTGAACACAGAAAGTGCCTTACCACGTGTAAAGCATCACTTATTTAACAGCGTTCTAGGAGTTACAGGAAATGTCAAGACTGACCAACCTACACTCCTTTATAGAATCAGATGGAGACATGAGGGCTTCTGGGCAGCGGATGATAACTTGGGACCCCTTCAAATCTGTTTAACATTTGTTTGGCTGGAGAAGGGATTCTCTAACAAAACAAAAATCATGTAATCCCTTACGCTTAAATAAGGAATTTCCTACATGTACCCATGCAAAGTTTTAATCATTCACACTTAACCAAAGAAGCTCATTTACAAGCATGTAGATATAAAGCCATGTCCAAAAGTTCTCAAATTTTTTTCTTTGTCAGCAAAATGTTTCTAACTTTCTTGTATTTTTTCTTCTCTCTTCTGTTTTCTTTTGCAATCTTTGAAATTGGGCGATTTTTTGAGAGGCAAATTTAAGAATTTTGAATGTGGATAATAAATCGGCCCTTATTGATAACACTGCCCAAACTAGTCCAAAACCTGAAAGTTGTCACTGCAACTGGGTGCCCAGAGAGCTGCCTGACCAATCCACCCACCCACGTCTCTGCTCCTGTCTTCCAGAAGCTTATCCTCTGGTGGGAAAGCCATGGCAGGGAAACAAGGAACATAAGAGCCTACGGAACGTGTCCTGAGAGGTTTCCAGGTGTTTATCAAGCGCCTTCACGGAGCACACACAAATGTGGCAAACCTTCAAGAAGGAAGAGAACACTCCCCTCCAAGGAGAGGTGGGTTCCCCAGGACAGGAAGGATTCTGATCGGGGTCAGATCAGGGAAACCCTTGGACATCTTGCCAAAGAAGTTGGATTTTAGGCCGGGCGCACTGGCTCATGCCTGTAATCCCAGCACTTTGGGAGGCAGAGACGGGAGCATCACGAGGTTAGGAGATCGAGACCATCCTGGCTAACACATATGGCGTTGGTGGGAGTCTGTAATCCCAGCTACTCAGGAGGCTGAGGCAGGAGAACGGCGTGAACCCAGGAGGTGGAGGTTGCAGTGAGCCAAGATCACGCCACTGCACTCCAGCCTGGGGGACAGAGGGAGATTCCGTCTCAAAAAAAAAAAGAATTTGGATTTTAATCCCATTTCACATTGATGGCTGCTAAATGGGGTGTGGTGTGTGTGCGCGCGTGCGCGCGCGTGCGTGTGTGTGTGTGTGTGTGTGTGTAAGAGAGAGAGAGACAGAGAGAGAGACAAGGAGGCAGAGAGACAGAGAAGGGCAGAGCTGGACTTTGAGAGATTCCATGCACCATTCTGTGTAGTAGAACAGACCGGAGAGAGTAAGACTCAAGTGCAGGAGAATTATCGGTTATGAGGGTTGAACCGATTCAGCCACTCTTTTGATTCTCGGAAAAGAAAGGTGAAGGCAGGTATGTGGGGGCCATCTCTGTGCTCCTGGCTTCGGTGGAACTCTCCAGGCCCAGGCCCCTCCTCTCCGCTGCTGCGTAGTGACTGATGGGAAGGATGAGCTCGGAATAAGGAACTGAGCATTGCAGTGCAGCCCTTCCCTGCCCCCTACCCGCGGGGTACCTGCTTCCAGGGGGCAGCAGTCACTTAGGTCCAGTCCTCCAGGTGGTTTTTCAGGGCATTTTGACACCACACCCTTCTGGGTTTCTGTGGCCTCACTAGTCATTCTTTACCAGTCTTCTTTGCATCTTCTTCCTTTTCCCCAGCTCTAAATGCGGAAGCGCCTCAGGGTTCTGACTTCAGTCCCCTTCTCTTCTGTCTTCATGTTCACTTCCGGCTCATCTCCTATAGTCCCAGCACTACAAATGCCACCCAAATTCTGATGACTTCCAGTGTGCATCCTGACGGCCTCTAAAGTCCAGCCCCATACTCCACATCTCCAGCTGGATGATGAAGGCACCACTTAACATTTCCACATTTTATTACTGAATGACCTCTCCCCAGACGTGTTTCTTTCCCAGGATCCCTCATTCCTGGAAAACCGATAAACCCATGGCTCAGCTCTCCCTCCTTTACCCCTCATACTCTCCTCAGCTCTGTTTCAGGATCAACACAGATCCAAGCATCTCTTGCCACGCACTGCTAGTGCGCTAGTCCAGTGCTGTCCACTGGACATATCACACAAGCCGCAAATGCAAGCCACATATCTAACTTTAGATTTTCTAGATGACAGATTTTAAAGTAAAATGAAGCAAGCAAGATGAATTTTAATAAAATATTTTAACCCCATACAGTGTGGTCAAAATACAGTGTGATTTCCATGTGTAATCAATAGCTTAAAAAATTATCCG
The DNA here is from genome assembly GCF_000951045.1 of Mandrillus leucophaeus. Taxonomy (NCBI): domain Eukaryota; kingdom Metazoa; phylum Chordata; class Mammalia; order Primates; family Cercopithecidae; genus Mandrillus; species Mandrillus leucophaeus. The sequence continues at coordinate 1,304,119 of NW_012106931.1, read as the reverse complement.
TGTGATATTTGATGTTCTTATTTCTGTACTAAGCCTTTAAAATTCAGTATTTTACACTTACAGCACATCTCCATTCAGACCAGCCACATTCCAAGTGCTCATAGCTAATGTGGCCAGTGGCCTCCACGTGGGATAGCACAGCCGAGGCCAAGCCACCTTCAAGCCACCTCCATCTCTGGTCTGGATTATTGTTGTCTTCCTGCTTCCACTCTTAATCCCTGGAAGGCATTTCCCACAAAGCAGCCAGAATGAAGCCATCGGATCACGTTGGTGCCCTCTTTAAAATGTTCAATGGACCCCACCACTCTGAGAATACAATCACAATTAGCAGCCCCCTCCACACCCTACATCGACCAGCATGCCCCTTTCTCCTTGCCTTTTCCTCTGCCCCTTCAGCCAAAAGAGCCCCAAACCAGACCCGCTCCACTTGTTCCCTCCGCCTAGAACACTCCTTCCCTAATCCCAGTCCTGAGTCCTGCACTATGCTTCTTCTTATCCCAGTCCTGAAGTCCCTTCCAAACCAGCCAGTTGCGTGCCCATTTGTAACCTGCATGGACCTAGGAGGACTGAACAAAGGAGGCAAACGTGGGAATAAAAGACAAAGACAAAAGAGTATATTTGGAAGAAGGGGTCAGGAAGCACCTTGCCTCTAGTGGACAAGGGCCCTGACCTTTACACAATCCTCCGTATTTATTAGGCAAAAGAGATCCTGTGAAGGGAAGTGGAAGAGGGGGTCAGCTGCTTGGTCCCGAGTAGGCTTGCAAGACTGCATTCTCTAGATGTCCCAGTAGATAACCTCAAGGAGCTTGGTCAGGAAGTGATTGCCCTCAGCAAACCTTCTGGGGCAGCCACAGTCATGAGTTTGCCCATATTCTGTATTCATGATAAACAGTTTGTTGTTTGATCATATAGCCTCAGTGGAATGTTGAGTTGGTCACGTCCCACGGGCCTTTGACTCCCTGCATATCCTCCTTTCTGTTCATGTATTAATTGAAGGAGTGTAAGGCCAGGCTGGGCAGCTCTCATTTTCCAATTGGCGGTCCATTCAATTTTACAGACTGTCCCTGGCACTCCAGTAGTTTCTCAGCTTCCTGCATGGTTTTCTTGAGTTGTCCCCAGGTTGATGTCATGACTATGGTCGGCCTTCTCTCCGTCTTTGCACTCAGGCTCAGCTGGCTTATGGCTCACACCAGAGGGACCGGGCCCATGGCTGGCCACCCTGTGTTCCTCCAGTCTCCCATTCCATGGCCACACGCACCTTGAGGGCACTGACATGGCTTGTCCATCTCCTGTAAAAATACAAGCATACCCTCTTCCCCATGTCAGTAAATTCATCAGACCTTTCCATGGTCCTTCTTCCAGGGATTTCCACAATACTTTCAGATAGACTTTCCTCTTTTCCTCTAACACTTACCAATGTCTTTTTGCTGGAGTCTTACCATCTGTACCAGCAGTCAAAAAATTTAAAGTAAATAAGGCTAAATGTAGTTTTGATGGAGGTGGTAGTTGGCCTCCTATATCCCCTTTTTGTCTTTTCAACATGCGTTGTAATGTTTGATGTGCCTGCTCTATAATGCCTTGTCCTTTAGGATTATAAGGAATTCCTGTTTCATGGGTTATAGCCCAAAGCTGTAAGAAATTTTGAAAAGCATGACTAGTATAAGTGGGTCCGTTGTCAGTTTTCAATTGTTTAAGTATCCCCATATGAGCAAATGATGACAGACAATGTCGCCGTACATGACCAGCTGTCTCACCTGTTTGGCACGTAGCATGCAGCATATGAGAATAAGTAAAACAAATTAAGCAGTTCTGGGTCTAGTGTACTTTTAACTGTAACAGTTTCCATGTGACTGGCTACATTCACAACATAAGCTGAATCACAGAGAATGTTGATAGGCTCTGAAGCTGTGAGCTGTAAAACCTGAATGACTGCAATTAGCTCTGAACATTGAGCTGAAGCACCAGAGGTATCTAGCCTCTCCTGTGTTAGGGGCCATTGATCCACCCACACAGGTTTGTCACTAAGCCATTCTAGTGGTAAGGCAGTGGGCGGAGGAGAAATATCAATGACCCCTGTCAGAAATCCTGGTGTCCTAGCCTTTTTCTGTCTGTTTTTCCAGTTACTGATATCGGGTTAGGATTTTCTTGTAGGAATTTCCCTAAACCTTTTTTTTCACTCTGATATCCCATGTCCTTCAACATTTTAAATCCTGGGTTATCAAAGCTTTCATTTGTAAGTCTCATATCCCATGCTGTAAGTGAGTCTCAACCCCATGAACTGATAGCTATATTTGCAACATAAGGCTGAAAAGTACCTGACTGTCCATCCGGACCAAGACAAGGTAAAATCTCAGCACTCCATTGAACACTTTGAGCTGTTCCTACTTCCACTAGGGACATAGAAGTTAATTGCAAGGGCCAGGATGGGGGCTAATGGTCTTTAGATATTACTGATACCTCAGCTCCCATATCCATAAGCCCATAGAATTTCTTTCCTTTTATTTGTACTACACAGGTGGCTCTATTAGCGGCTATGGGTTGGGATAGATAGATTTCCCATGTAGTTGTGCTCCCAAACCCTTTATTTCCTTGTTTCTCCTTTCGTGGAGAAGGGTGTAATTTGCAGGGAATAAGCAATAATTGAGCAATATATTCTCCCGGTTCAAAAACCCAAAGATCTTGTGACATTAAAACTACTTGAATTTCTCCTTCATAATCAGTCAACAACTCCTGGGGCTATAGTGATGCCTTGCAAGTTAAGGTGACTTTTGCCTAAAATTAGTCCCATATATCCTGCTGGTAAAAGTCCCCAAATACCAGTGGGAACTTTGATAGGTTTGTCTCCCCCGGCTAATGTAATTCTTTCTCTGGCAGGTAGATCTAATCCTATACTTCCTGGTGTTCCTGGGGGGAGGGAATCAATATGCCTCTGGGAACCCATGCCTGAAACTGATTGAGGTCTGGACTGGGAATGCCCTCACTGTTTATGGGGCCTGAATTCAGGCCCCCATCTCATTTCCCAACGGGGGGTGCCATTCTGATGAAATTTTGAGTGGCACTGATTAGCCCAATGATTTCCTTTGTTACAGCGAGGACAAAGTCCTGGCATTTTTTCTGCTGGTGGGGGAACTTTCTGTCCTGAGATCTGGCAGCATTCCTTTTTAAAATGCCCAGTTTTTCCACAATTATAACATTTTCCCATTTTAGAGTTTGACCCTTGGCTCCTTTTAGATTTGTCATCCACTAAATTAGCCATTGCTTCAGCTAACATTGAAGAGCGATGAAGCTCAGTTCCTGCATCTTGACAAAGATGAGAAAATTTCCCAAGATTTTTGTACATCTCACAGGAGCCAGTGCACTTTTACAATCCATATTTGCATTCTCAAAAGCTAGAGTTAAGGTTAGCATTTCAGCAGCTGTGGTATGAGGAATCTGACGCTTCATTTCCTCTTGTAATCTCGCAAGAAATTGTGCATAGGGTTCCTATGACCCTTGCATGATATGTAAAGAGGATTGTACTGGGACTCGCTCTTCAGGAATTGTGGCCCAGGCACATTTAGTGGCCTGTGCACACTGCTGATAAGCAGCGTCTGGGAGTGCCATTTGACGTTCCAGGTCTAAATGAGGGCCATTACCCAAAAGCATATCCTCTGTAATGTCTCTGTGTCCAGCACACAGTTCTGTCTAGCCTGGTCTGCACACATTTCTTGCCAATTTAAATTCCATGTCGGATATGCACTCGTAGACAAGCAAGTTCGCTTACACATCAAAGGGTAAAAGATGCATGGCACCAAACACAGACTGTAGCAATCCTAAAGTGAATGGGCTCTGTACCCCATTATTTACCACACTCAATTTAATTCCTTTAACAACTTAAACTCTAGTGGAATGTGTTCATGAATAACCTGCCATGGATTCTTTGGATCAGACCTTACGGAAATAGGAAAAGCGCAAGATCCTAAGGGCTCTCCAGCTATGACAGCAGAGCATAAAATTCTCTGTATTGGGGTCTCCATTTTTGCCACCAAAGGAGGTGGTACACGTTTCTGCAACTGGACGACGTGGTATAGGCCAATTTTTATCCTCCCTCTCTTGTTTTTTATTTTCAATTGGATCTGTGGGTGGGACAACAGATTCTTTCAGATTTTTAGATTCAGCCTGCTGCCCTGAAGAAAAACAAGGAGATAATGGCAGAAGTACAGTACAAACTGAACTCCAAGTGAAAAAACTGAAGAATCAACTTTAAAGCCTTTTGGATGAGCCTGTTTTAACCCTTCTCCTGCTCTATCCCAATTTTCCACATCAAGAGTGCCTGCTGTGGAAACTCTGGGTTATGCGTAATATCCTCCTGCAGCATCCTAATGTCTGAGAACTAACCTGAGCACCAGTTTGCTTCAACAAAACTTTAAGCAACTGCACATGATGTTTTTCTCCAACAGACAAATTCTGCCCCGTGTCACCCTGATTCAGAAAACTTTCCATTCCCAGTACTTCTTTAAAGCACTGCTCCCAGTACCTTTTTAGGGCTCTGACCTTATATCCGCTGCCAGCAGACTAGTCCCAGGGTCCCCGTTCGCCCTGTCAATTTCAGTTCCTCTGCTCCAGCAGACCTTCTTCCTTCACCTCCTCGAAGTCCCTGTTCTGGGGCGCCACTATGTAACCCGCATGGATCTAGGAGAATTGAACAAAGAAATGCCAGGACTTTGTCCTCGCTGTAACAAAGGAAATCATTGGGCTAATCAGTGCCACTCAAAATTTCATCAGAATGGCACCCCCCGTTGGGAAATGAGATGGGGGCCTGAACTCAGGCCCCACAAACAGTGAATAAAAGACAAAAACAATAGCATATATTTGGAAGAAGGAGTCAGGGGGCACCTTGCCTCTAGTGGACAAGGGTGCTGACCTTTACACAGCCCTCTGTATTTATTAGGTAAAAGAGATAGTGAGAAGGTGAGTGGAAGAAGGAGTCAGCTGCTCGGTCCAGAGTAGGCTTGCAAGACTGCATTCTCTAGATGTCCCAGTAGATAACCTCAAGGAGCTTGGCATCAGGAAGCGACTGCCCTCAGCAAACCTCCTGGGGAAGGCACAGTCATGAGTTTGCCCATATTCTGTATTCATAATAAACAGTTTGCTTTTGATCATACAGCCTCAGTGGAATGTTGAGTTGGTCACGTCCCACGGGCCTTCGGCTCCCTGCACCCGTTGAGCCACGGGAGACTCAAGGAGGAGGACTTTGCCGACTCTCAGCCTCTCTGCCCCAATGCGCCATCCAGCGGTCGTCAGACACAATGGCAGCTGACCAGACAGAGCACTCTAGGATCTCAGCCAATTTCCCCAGGCCGTGCTTGGGAAGGAGTGCAGGTCCTCCCTGGCCTCAGCGTCCCCGCATTTATTCTGGTGACTCTCTCCAACCTGGGATTGTGACCCGGCTGGGATAGCGGGTCAGGATGCAGGAACTTTGTTTCTGTCTGGCTTTCCCTCTGATTCTCTTCCCTTCCCCCACCCAGATCTTCTTTTGCTATTTAGACAACTGTTTAGATTCTGGTCTTTGTTATTTTGTTGTTGTTGCTGTTTTGAGACAGACTTTCACTCTGTTGCCAAGGATGGAGTGTAGTGGTGCCATCGTGGCTCACTGCAGCCCCTACCTCTTGGGCTCAAGGGATTCTCCTGCCTCAGCCTCCCAAGTAGCTGGAACAATAGGCACATGCCACCAAGCCTAGCTAATTTTTCATTGTTTTGTAAAGACGGGGTCTCCTTATGTTGCCCAGGCTGATCTCAAACTCCTGAGCTCAAGCAGTCCTCCCACCTCAGCCTCCCAAAGTGCTGGGATTGCAGGCATGAGCCACCACACCCGGCCTAGATTCTGGTCTTGAAAGTTATCAGTACTTCCCTCTGTTTTCAGTTTCAATGAAAAAGCTGAGTATCCTCATGCTTTTCTAAAATCCTCCCCTAAAGAAATGAGGGAACTTCCCAACCAGGTAGCTGAGAGGCCACAGGTTACAGGATATTGTGGGCTTGGAGTGGGGAAGGTTAGTACTCAGCATTCTATATCCTGCCACTTATTGAAAGGTATTTCTATTAAGAGGTACTTGCCATACCTCAATAATAAAAATAAAAGATAGGTGCTACAGTGATCCATAATACAATGGAATCACACCACAATGTGTTACAAATTCACTTCTTACACACCCCACAATTTCCTCATGAGTTGGACATACAGAAGTTAAGGCCCTGAGCCCTCTGATAGGCCTGTGGGTCTGCAGGGCTCCAGCCTTCCAACCAAGGCACATTCATGACAAGTGCAAATAACCACCCAGGGACAGCAGGAGGAGCTGGGCTGAGGCTTGCAGAGACACACACGATCGCCTGCTGATGGTCTCCACGAGACTGCTGTTTGCCCCAAGCTTGCCATTATTTTTTTGTTTATTGTCATTTTTATGTGGTCAAAATATTTTCTACTTCTTTGATTAAATTTTTTTTTTTAATAGAGTCTCGCTCTATCACCCAGGCTGGAGTGCAGTGGCACGATCTCGGCTCACTGCACAACCTCCACCTCCTGGGTTCATGCCATTCTCCTGTCTCAGCCTCCTGAGTGGCTGGGACTACAGGCGCCCACCACCACACCTGGCTAATTTTTTTTTTTTTGGTAGAGACGGGGTTTCACCGTATTAGCCAGGATGGTCTCGATCTCCTGATCTCGTGATCTGCCCGCCTCAGCATCCCAAAGTGCTGGGATTACAGGCATGAGCCACCGTGCCTTGTACTTTTTTTTTTTTTTGTATTTATAGTAAAGACATGGTTTTACCATGTTGGCTAGGCTGATCTCGAACTTCTGGCCTCAGGTGATCCACCAGCCTCGGCCTCCCAAAGTGCTGATTACAGGCATGAGCTACTGTACCCGGCCATTCTTTGGTTAAATTCTGAGCATTTAAGGTGTCTTAGAAGCACCTCCATAGAACCCTGGGACATCTAGGAACCCAGTTGGAAACCATCAGACTAAACCATGAATAGCACTTATCTCTGGGTGGTGAGATTTTTGTTTTCTTTTTTGTGCTTATCTTCATTTTCTGCCTCCTCCATAATGCAACTCATGTGGTTTTGTTCAAGCTGAAGAGAAATCAATGTTTTAAAGGACTTCTGACCTGGTGAGTCCTGCTGCTCTCTGCCCTCCCACAGACTTTGCTCCCTTCTGGCCATGGAATGTTTGCTTAAAGTTACAAGGGGGAAAGAAGTGCTTCAGAGGGTAGCTGACCTCCGCTCCACCAGCCTCACCATTTTCCAGGCTGAGTGGTGGAACCATAGAGAGTGTGGCAGTAATCACAACTGGAGTGATTCTAGGAAGATAATTGAAAGAACTCCCTCAGCAAAAGTAATCAAACACTGATAGTTGTTCCCAAGAAGGCAGAGTGAGTCCTTTGGAAGTTTTAAAAAGCAGTAAAGCAACCCAACAGGGGTCAGGAAACCCAAGCACCCAGAAAACTTCACTGACACTTGGCAGGTAGCAGCAACCAGTAGCAATGAGCGCCCTTCCCCATTCCCCAGTCCTTGCTCATCATCATCAAATCAGCCAATTATGGCCCAACAAAGGCCTAATGCCCTCCACTTGCCACTGCCTTTTCTCACCAGCATCCACCTGACCTATCAGCTCTCAGAAATGGGCCAAGCTCTCTATTGTCAGTACTCACTGAGCACCTGAACCTGCTGTGGCCCCCAGCTGTGCAGCACCAAATTCCGAAATTTACAAATGTGGTTGGCGGCATAGAAAGAGTTCAGAAGTACTCTCTGAGTGGTGTTGCTGCTCCAGCCATAGGAAGCAAGGGGACAAACTAGCTGTCCCTTCAAAGCCCCACTTGCTACCCCACCTTTCAGCATTTTTTTTTTTTT
>NW_012106931.1:1295112-1296185 GCF_000951045.1 Mandrillus leucophaeus | reverse complement strand
CTTGCTACCCCACCTTTCAGCATTTTTTTTTTTTTAGGGAAGGGCTCCCAGGCTGGAGTGTAGTGGCATGATTTCAGCTCACTGCAACCTCCATCTTCTGGGCTCAAGCAGTCCTCCTGCCTCAGCCTCCCAAGTAGCTGGAACAATAGGCACATGCCACCAAGCCTAGCTAATTTTTCATTGTTTTGTAAAGACGGGGTCTCCTTATGTTGCCCAGGCTGATCTCAAACTCCTGAGCTCAAGCAGTCCTCCCACCTCAGCCTCCCAAAGTGCTGGGATTGCAGGCATGAGCCACCACACCCGGCCTAGATTCTGGTCTTGAAAGTTATCAGTACTTCCCTCTGTTTTCAGTTTCAATGAAAAAGCTGAGTATCCTCATGCTTTTCTAAAATCCTCCCCTAAAGAAATGAGGGAACTTCCCAACCAGGTAGCTGAGAGGCCACAGGTTACAGGATATTGTGGGCTTGGAGTGGGGAAGGTTAGTACTCAGCATTCTATATCCTGCCACTTATTGAAAGGTATTTCTATTAAGAGGTACTTGCCATACCTCAATAATAAAAATAAAAGATAGGTGCTACAGTGATCCATAATACAATGGAATCACACCACAATGTGTTACAAATTCACTTCTTACACACCCCACAATTTCCTCATGAGTTGGACATACAGAAGTTAAGGCCCTGAGCCCTCTGATAGGCCTGTGGGTCTGCAGGGCTCCAGCCTTCCAACCAAGGCACATTCATGACAAGTGCAAATAACCACCCAGGGACAGCAGGAGGAGCTGGGCTGAGGCTTGCAGAGACACACACGATCGCCTGCTGATGGTCTCCACGAGACTGCTGTTTGCCCCAAGCTTGCCATTATTTTTTTGTTTATTGTCATTTTTATGTGGTCAAAATATTTTCTACTTCTTTGATTAAATTTTTTTTTTTAATAGAGTCTCGCTCTATCACCCAGGCTGGAGTGCAGTGGCACGATCTCGGCTCACTGCACAACCTCCACCTCCTGGGTTCATGCCATTCTCCTGTCTCAGCCTCCTGAGTGGCTGGGACTACAGGCGCCCACCACCACAC
>NW_012106931.1:1277498-1290597 GCF_000951045.1 Mandrillus leucophaeus | reverse complement strand
AGGCTGAAGTGCAATAGCATAATCTCAGCTCACTGCAACCTCCACCTCCCAGGTTCAAGTGATTCTCCTGCCTCAGCCTCCCAAGTAGTTGGGATTACAGGCATGGACCACCACACCCAGCTAATTTTTGTATTTTTAGTAGAGACAGGGTTTCACCATGTTGGCCAGGCTCATCTCGAACTCCTGACCTCAGGTGATCCACCCACCTCAGCCTCCCAAAGTGCTGAGATTACAGGCATGAGCCACCTCACCCAACCACTTTTCAGCATGTTTTATGCCTACTTTGGAATGGGATTTGTCCTCTAAGAGCTTGTAAAAAGCAACTTGTATGCTATCTTCACTGAGTTAGTAGCTTGTATACACATTTCCCAACCACTTGTTAGAACCTTGGATCAATACCATTTTGCTTTAATTTCGACAGATACCTAAGAGACAATGCATAGGATTGTATGAACCCATTCTCTTCATCCCCCTTCTCTAACCCACCACCCCCCAGCTAGTCTAACCCTGGAATCCCAGGTTAGAAAATAACTTGGTAGTCTCCTTGTCCGGCTCTCTTCTTGGTACTTGAATCGCCTGAAAAAATGGTCATCTCTTCTTGAACGTCTCCCACCCACCTGAGCCCCAGTAGCAGGTACTTCCAAGGGGCTTCATTCCCTTTTTAGACAGTTCTAGGTTGAAATTTTTCCTTATGTGGAGCCCAACAAAAAGTCACCTTCCCAACTCTGAAATATCCTAAATCCAAAATGTTCTGATTTCTAAACTTTTTTTTTGTAACTCCTTTAACAGCAAATTCTGTTCTAAACTGATGTGAGACTAGTTATGGTTTTTGCTTCCCACATCATATGGTTCACTGCAGAAATATCAATGTGTTTCATTATGAACCCCAATTAAGATATGACATAATATTCAGTATATGTACTATATCAGCTTTCCAAACTTTGAAAAACTATAGAGAGTTTTGGAAAAGATATTGTAAACCTGTATCTGCTTTTCTAAATATGATATTTAGGTTTTCTATATCCTAATTTTTTTTTTCAGTTGATCTATCATTGCCTGTGATGGGTGAATTAAAGTCTCCTACCATCTGTTTGTCTGTTCTTACGCCCTGTATCTCTTATAATTTTAGCTTTATGAATATTGTGCTTTGTTATTTGGTACATAGATATTCAGAACTGTTATATTCATTGTGGATTCCATCCTTAAGTATCATAAAGTGACTTTTTTTTTTTTTTTGAGACAGAGTCTGACTCTATCACCTAGGCTAGAGTGTAGTAGCTCTATCACGGCTCACTGCAGCCTCAGTCTCCCAGGTGCAGGTGATCCTCCCAGCTCAGCCTCCCGAATGGCTGGAACTACAGTCATGTAACACCACACCTGGCTATTTTTTTTTTTTTTTAATGTTTTGTAGAAACAGGGTCTCTCTATGTTGCCTAGGCTGGTCTCGAACTCTGGGCTGGAGTGATCCTCCCACATCAGCCTTCCAAAGCACTGGGATTACAAGCATGAGCCACAGCACCCCACCTTAAAGTGACTTTCTTCATCTCCATCTAGTGTCACGTTAAAATTATGACCTGGGCTTTCATTTTTTTTCTTTGTCTTTTGTTTTGTTTTGCATTTGCCTCACCTATCTTTGTATGTACTTTTATTTTCAACCTTTCTTTTTTTTTTTTTTTTTTTTTAAGATGAAGTCTTGCTCTGTCACCCAGGCTGAAGTGCAACGGCAATCCCAGCTCACTGCAACCTCTGCCTCCCGGATTCAAGTGATTATTCTGCTTCAGCCTCCTGAGTAGCTGGGATTACAAGCATGTGTCATCATGCCTGGATAATTTTTATATTTTTAGTAGAGATGGGGTTTCACCATATTGGCCAGGCTGGTCTCAAACTCCTGACCTCAAGTGATCCACTCACCTCGGCCTCCCAAAGTGCTGGGATTACAGGTGTGAGCCACCACACCTGGCCTATTTTCAACCTTTCTGAAAACATTTATTGTGGGTGGTCACTTGCTTGAGCTCAGCATGAAGGTGAATGTTGCCTAAGAATACTCTGAAATATTATTTCTTTTAATAGGTGAGTTAAGCCTATTTCAACATCTATTCATATGTCAAATAGATTAGCATTAGTTCTAATATAGTAACATTATGTTCTATTTTTGTTTTTATAGTTTTTTAAAAACAGTCACTATGTAGTCTGTTGTCTTTGTTGCTGTGAATAATTCTTTTCAAATGTCAATAGGTTTTCATTTTTGCTCTGTTACTTTTATAATAAAACTTTTTAAAATACCTCTAGTTTTCTATTCAATAAATGTCAATTAGTGCCTAGGAACAATGAAAAAATAAGCACACTTCCTCTTCCTCTCTTCCTCCTCTCTCCTACCAAAGAGAACATCTTTCTCTGAGTTTAATTTTGTATTATTAAAAATGCGTATGCTTCTATTACTTGGTTTTTCAGTCTTGAGTAATATTTTTTGACTCCCACTCACTACAGATGTAGCAATCAGTAACCTTAATCTTCCTCTCGCCTACTTTCCCCCTTCCTCCACCAGTATTTGTTCAGTGCATTTATTTATATACTGTCAGGACATGTCATTTTTATATTCTTTTCAATCACTCTAAAGTGTGGAATTATTTTTGCTTTAGTCTACATTACATATATTCAAAGTTTGCTTCCAGTCTTTTTTCTATAATGTCCTCAGTTATCTCTTAGTTGGCTGGCATCTATCCTCTGATTGTTTCTTCAAGAAAGATTCAAAGAATCAACATCCCCTGAATTATTTTGTGATCAAGGCAATCTGTAGTCTTTATGGATGAAGGATAATTTGGCTGGATTTGAATTCCATGTGTAACACTTTTTGTTCCCTTGGACATATTTTTTAAGTATTGCATGACCATCTTCTGACATTGAATATTGCTGCACAGAACTCTGAAATAATCCTGCTTCCCCCGCCCCTCAGTGACTTGATCATTTTGCTTAGTTATCTTTGAAGTTTAATAACTTTACTAGGACACATCTCCAGGTTGGCTCTCCTGCATTAATTTTCTCTGATACATGATATAAATTAATGTCTCTATTTCAAAAATTATGTTTTTGTCCCTTGCTGTGGTTTTGTTAATTGCCTATTCTTTGTACCCTTTCCATTTCATCTTTATTTCTCTGATACTTTGATCTGAGTTCTGCCCGCTCATGTTTCATCTCATTCTGTTATCTCACAATCTCATCCCTGTGTTCTTTTTCCCTTCAATCTTTCATTTTGAAAAATTGCAGAGCTACAGACATGTTGAAAGAATAATGCAATGAGTAGTCATATACCATATACTTCACATAGATTCACCAATTATTATTATTTTGCTATATGTGCTTTCACTGTCTCTATACTCACAAACAATACATATATGCATTTTTCCAAATCATTTTTAAATAGATTGTAGACATCAGAACATTTCAACTATAAAAACTTTAGTCTGGGCTGGGCGCGGTGGCTCAAGCCTGTAATCCCAGCACTTTGGGAGGCTGAGACGGGCGGATCACGAGGTCAGGAGATCGAGACCATCCTGGCTAACACAGTGAAACCCCATCTCTACTAAAAAAAAAAAAAAAAAAATACAAAAAAAAACTAGCCGGGTGAGGTGGCGGGCGCCTGTAGTACCAGCTACACGGGAGGCTGAGGCAGGAGAATGGCGTAAAAACCCGGAAGGCGGAGCTTGCAGTGAGCTGCGATCCAGCCACTGCAGTCCAGCCTGGGAGACAGAGCGAGACTCCGTCTCAAAAAAAAAACAAAAAAAAAACTTTAGTCTGCGTCTCCTAAAATAAAAACATTCCACTATATAACCCCTATCTTGGACCATTTGGTTTGCTAGAATAAATTGCCATAGACAGTGTAGCTTGTAAACAACAGAAAATTATTTCTCACAGTTCCAGAGGCTGAGAATTCCAAAATCAAGACACCCACAGATTCAGTGTCTGGTGAAGGCCTACTTTCTGGTTCACAGATGGTACCTTCTTGCTGTGCCCTTAGAATGGTGGAGGGGGCAAGGCAGCTCTATGGGTCCTTTCTTATAAGGCCACAAAACCCATTCATGAGAGTTCTGCCCCCATGACCTCATCACCTCCCAACACCCCCACCTCCCATCACATTGGTGATTAGGTTTCAACATATGAATCTCAGGGGGGCACAAGCAGTCAGACCATAGCAACCATAACACTAATTTAACAATAATTTTATAGTATCATCTAATATATAATCTATACTCAAATTTCCCCAATTACCTCCAAAAATGTTTTTAAATACTATTCCAACCCAGTATCCAATTATACATTGCATTTGCTTGTTATGTCTCTTTATTCTCTCTTTTTTTTTTCTTTTTGAGATGGAGTCTTGCTATGTCACCAGGCTGGAGTGCAGTGGTGAGATCTCAGCTTACTTCTACCTCCACTTCCCAGGTTCAAGCAATTCTCCTGCCTCAGCCTCCCAAGTAGCTGGGACTACAGACGCACACCATAACACCCAGCTAATTTTTGTATTTTTAGTAGAGACGGAGTTTCACTATGTTGGCCAGGATGGTCTCGATTTCTTGACCTCATGATCCATCAGCCTCGGCCTCCCAAAGTGCTGGGATTACAGGCATGAGCCACCACACCCAGCCTTTATTCTCTTTTAATCTAAACTAGATCTCCAACTTTTGTTATGACATTTACTTCTTTAAGAGTACATGCCAGGGTTTGCTTAGAGCAGGGCGGCTGAAGAGTGGCTCCTCTGTTTACAATACACCAAACAGGAATCTGGGGTCATTGTGACAAGGGGCACAAAACTTGTGTCCTCCCTACATGTGAAAAAAAAAAAGAGAGAGAGAGAGAATGCATGCCAGTTGTTTTATACAATATTCCATAGACTAGATTTGTCAGGTTGTTTCTTTATATTTCATTTGTTTATCTAGCACTTGTATTTCTGATAAATTGCCAGCTAGGTCCAAAGACTTGATAAGATTCAGATTAAACATTGCCTATAATGACGTTGTGAATTTCATATTGCATTCCATCAGGAGGCATATGAGTTTAGGCTGTCTTGATATCAGTAATTCCAAGTTTGACCACTTGGTTAAAATGGGTAACTGCCAGGTTTCTCCAATGTAAAGGTACATATCTTCCCTCTATAATTACTCCATGTGGTGATACTTTATCACCATGAATATGCTATTCCCTAATTGCCTTTTACTCAAGGGTTTTCACATCTATTGATGATCCCTACCTAAACCAATTGCTATATTAGGGATTGCAAAATGGTAATTTAAAAAAATCTATTAATATATTTCTGTTTTGTGGTCTTTCTTCATAAAAGCAATTACTGCATTCACTTTTTAAAATTGAATTGCCTAATGTTCGAACAGTTTTCAGCTGCTGTATGTCAATGTTTTTCTGGTAAGTATTCTTCAGTTGTTGGAAATGTTTGCCACTCTTTTCCTCCTTCACCTTATAGTGGATTTAATTTGATGCCATGTGTCACTCATTATTGAGTGGACAAGTGATTTGCATGAAGCTCCATTGGGGGGCAGGGCAAGGTATCCTTTTAGGATAGCTGGCTTCCTTCCACCACCATCAGCCATAGACACAGACTGCTTCATACAACTACTGCTCATCCATTTGACTTTTTGTGTAGCCCCATGTGGACAGTTAATGATGGTCGTAAATTATTTGCTACTCTTCCCATTTAGAGGTGGAGTCTATTTCTCCCATCCCTCAAATCTGGGACACTCTTAGTAAATTGCTTGACAAAATATAATGTGCTGAAAGTGACATTGTAGGGCTTCCATACTAGGTCATAAGATGCCTTGCAGCTTTGACTCAAGCCTCGTGGAACAATTGCTCTGGGGTCATCAGCTACCAGATAAGAAGTCTGACTACTCTGAGATCACGATGCAGATGACTAATCCTCAGCAACCATATGAGGACCCCAAGCAAAAGCCATCCGCTGAACCTGTCATATCCCAGAACTGTGAAAGAGAACAACAAATAGATGTTTAAAATCACCGAGTTTGGAGGTGGTTTGTTATACAGCAATGGATAGCTAAAACATCCACTTCTACGGGCCGTGTGAACCTGAGCGGGGTGTGAGTTGGCTTCTGCTGTCAGCCTTGCTCACCCAGTTCCCATAGCTGTTGTTACAAAGGAAGGAGATCTCTTTTGCATTTGAGGTTGCATCCTCCACCTGCAGGAGGTGTGCATATTCCTAGAGCTTCCCGACATCCACCCCCTCTGCATCCTCTCTTTCTCCCTAGTGAGTGCTGGTTAATGGTGACACTGGCAGCCTTCTCACATATTCTGGAGTCTACAAATGATATGCGTCCCCTAGTTTCACCAAAAAATTATTGTCTGTGAAGTTTTCCCCATTTTCCTTGTTGCGTTTGAATGGTTTCCAGAAAAGGAAGGGAGAAATAGCCTCTTTCTTTCTTTCTGATTTGTTTGTTTTAGACAGGATCTTGCTCCATTACCCAGGCTGGATGCAGTGGTACAATCACAGTTCACTGCAGCCTCCACCTCCTGGGCTCAAGCAATCCTCCCACCTCAGCCTGCCAAGTAGCTAGGACTACAAGCATGCACCACCACACACAGCTAATTTTTAAAATTATTTTTTGTAGGGACAAGCCCTCACTATGTTGACCAGGCTGGTTTCAAATTCCTGAGCTTGCGTGATCCTCCCACCTCAGCCTTTCAAAGTGCTGGAATTACAGGCATGAGCGCCTGAGCCCAGCCATCCAGTCCTTTTTTTCTTTTTAGCATCAAGTTTCACTCTGTCACCCAGCCTAGAGTGCAGTGGCGCAATCATAGCTCACTGCAGCCCTGACCTCTCAAACTCCTGGGCTCAAGCGATCCTCTTGCCTCAGCCTTTTAAGTAGCTGGGGATATAGGTGCATGCCACCACACCTGGCTAATTTTTTATTCTGTGTAGAGACTAGGCCTTATTATGTTGCCCAGGCTGGTCTGGAACTCCTGGACTCAAGCAATCCTCCTGCCTCAGCCTCCCAAAGTGCTGGGATTACAGGCATGAGCCACCATGTCCAGCCTCTACAGCCGCATTTATACCATAAGTCATGACCATATTTTTTTAATGGCTACATTCTTTTAAATGGGCCATAACCAATCACCTATTAATAGATACTTAGGTTATTTCCAATAGTTCACTATTACAAAGCAATGTTGCAGTGAAAATCTCTTTACATAGATCCTCAAGCAATTATTTCTATAGGATAATTTTCTACAAGTAGAATTCTGGTGTCAAGAGCAACGGCTGATTGAAGGCTTTTTATGCCACTTCAGAATCTGGGAAAACAGCTCACTTTTGCCAGAAGTGACATAAAAATGTCCCTTAAGTAAATTTACTCAGCCACCACTACCCCCATGATTGTTTGGATGTTATGTTTGTTGTGCTGCTTGGTACAGCCTGTGAAAGAACGAGTCTAGGCCAGTTTGGAAGAAATATGCAATCACAGGAGCTTTTCCAGTCAAAGCTTTCAGGTCTCCAAAAGCAGGTTAACTCGGGAGACAGGATGAGGCAAAAGAAGGAGCAGGTCAGAAGAGCAGCTGGGGCACGGAATCAGGCTGGGTGTGAATACCAATCGTACCACTCACTAGCCACGTGAATTGGGCAGATTATTTAACCACTCTAAGCCTTTTCCTAACCTATAAAATAAGGATAGAAATAGCATCATATCTCATAAGGCTATTATGAAGACTAAATAAGAAATGTGGGCATTTAGTGCTATAAATTTCCCTCTTAACACTGCCTTCGCTGTGTCCCAGAGATTCTGGTACGTTGTATCTTTGTTCTCATTAGTTTCAAATAACTTCTTGATTTCTCCCTTAATTTAATTATTTGCCCAAAAGTCATTCAGGAGGAGGTTGTTCAATTTCCATGTAAATGTATGGTTTTGAGCAATTTTCTTTGTATTCAATTCTATTTTTGTTGCATTGTTGTCCAAGAGTGTGATTGGCATAATTTTTTTTTTTTTTTTTTTTTTTTTGGTGGGTGGAGAGTTCTATAGATGTCTACTAGGTCCATTCAGTCAAGTGTTGAGTTCAGGTCCTGAGTATCTTTGCTTTTGATTCGTCTTGCTTTGGTGATCTGTCTAATACTGTCAGTGGGGTGTTGAAGTCTCCCTCTGTTATTGTGTGGGAGTCTTAAGTCTTTTCATGGGTCTCTCAGAACTTGCTTTATGCATTCATCCCCTCTGGAGGATGCAGCAACAAGGCATTATTTGCAGAGAGCAGCCCTCATCAGTCACTGAATCTGCCAGCACCTTGATCTTAGACTTTCCAGCCTCCAGAATTATAAAAAATAAATTTCTAAGATTTAATTTTAAAAAGAACTTGCTTTATGAATCTGGGTACTCCTGTGTTTGGTGCATCTATATTTAGCATAGTTAGGCCTTTTTGTTGATTTGAACTCTTTGCCATGATGTCATGCCCTTCTTTGTCTGTTTTCATCTTTGTTGGCTTACAGTCTGCTTTGTCTAAAATTAGGACTGCAACCCCTGCTTTTTTCTGATTTCCATTTGCTTGGTAGATTTTTCTCCATCCCTTTATTTTAAGCCTATGGGTGCCATTGCATGTTAAATGGGTCTCTTGAAGACAGCATGCTGTTCGGCCTTGCTTCTTTATCCAGCTTGCCACTCTGTGCCTTTTACTTGGGGCATTTAGCCCATTTACATTCAAGGTAAAGGGGACACTTATACACTGCTGGTGGAAGTATAAATTAGTTAAACCATTGTGGAAAATAGTGTGGTAATTTCTCAAAGAACTAAAAACAGAACTACCATTCAACTCAGCAATCTCATTACTGGGTATATACCCAAAGGAATATAAGTCATTCTGCCATAAAGACACATACACACGTGTGTTCACTGCAGCACTATTCACAATAGCAAAGACATAGAATCAACCTAAATGCCCATCAACAGTAGGCTGGATACAGAAAATGTGGTACATATACACCGTGGAATCTATGCAG
This sequence comes from Mandrillus leucophaeus, assembly GCF_000951045.1. Classification (NCBI taxonomy): domain Eukaryota; kingdom Metazoa; phylum Chordata; class Mammalia; order Primates; family Cercopithecidae; genus Mandrillus; species Mandrillus leucophaeus. Next base: position 1,281,596 of record NW_012106931.1, on the reverse strand, counting down.
CCATAAAAAAGAATGAGATCATGTTCTCTGCAGGAACATAGATGGAGCTGGAGGCCAATATTCTTAGCAAGCTAATGCAGGAACAGAAAACCAAATACTGCATGTTCCCACTGATAAGTGGGAGCTAAATAATGAGAACTAATGGGCACGAAGAGGGAACAACAGACACTGGGGCCTACTTGAGGGAGGAGGGTGGAAAAAGGGAGAGAATCAGGAAAAATAACTATCAGAACTATCAGGTACTATGCTTAGTACCTGGGTGACAAAGTGGTTCGTGCACCAAACCCCCATAACACAAGTTGGCCTGTAACAACAAACCTGTACATGTACCCCTAAATCTAAAATAAAAGTTAAAAAGAAATGTGATTTAAATCACAGCATCCATCACACAGCATGTGCCTAGCAACTCCCAGGTATCATTAACATAATACCAAAAGATCTTCCTGTCCCCAAAATTGTACGAAATTAGAGTAGATTCAGAGGGGAGATGGGGAAAAGAATGGAGGGTGTCAGGTTCCTAGAAGAGATTCTTCCATTCTCTGCAAAGGCACATTGCTAGGAACAGAGCAAATGAGGAGGAGTGGGAGGAGGGGTAGCCAGGGCAAGAAACTGTGTTTTCTCAAAGAGAAAAACTCACAGTAGGAGGTGGAAGGATTTGGGGTTTCTGAGAAGAGGTGAGGAGGGAGAGTTGATAGAGACTACATGATTTAGAATCCAGGTTATGAATGTGTTCATGGGAACTCTTCCCTTTGGATGTGCACAATCGGATCAATAGACACATGCCCAGACCCTACTCTTTAACAGATATTGGTCAATTCCTCGTCACCCTTTGGCATCAGGCAAATGTGTAAAAAGCTAACTTCTTCCTTTGACTTTAAGGCCTCATGTACGGTTGCACAAGACATCTGTAGAGTGGCGTCCCTGGCATTGTGCAGTGCCCAACCTGAACAGGTGTACTTGGCAGCCCTGCATGCCCTCCACCCTCACGAGCTTCCATATTGCATTGTGTACCATCTGGCTACCTGTGGTCTTATACAGACCATCAGGTCCCTGAGAACAGGAACATGAATTATATCATTTTTGGTTTTTGTTTGTTTTTTTTTTTGCCTCCCATGGTGACTGGTACTCAGTTAGTGACCAATATTTCTCCCCTAGCAACTCTGTTCCCTTCTGATTAGCCCCAGAGAGAGGAAGCAGACTCCTTTGAGACTCAACCCTACCCTGTGGGAACACTCAGTCCAGGCATCACATCCAGTGCCCAGTCCTCTGCCTGCCCTCCCTTTGATACCAGCCCAACTCAAGCACCTGAAAATCATTAGCAGAGACTCTCAAAGGAAAAGGGGCTTCAAGTTCATGTCACCCAGGGCCACAGTATACGGCCCTGCAAGCTGTCCACCACGCAAGCCCAGGGAGCAGCCTTTTCTTGGATACGATGCAATATGTATGGATCCTGCCATCCAACCCATCCAAGCAGGATTCCAGAGACCTCAAGGCCATCCTTGGAGAGCTCTCATTTTCAGGTAGTTCCTTGCACTAAGCCAAAATCTGTCCCCACATCCAGCCAACAGTGATTCACACCCTGGTCCCTATTCTGCCCTCTGGAGTCCTACATACAAAGCCTAATCACCTGTTTCAGACCCCACCCAGGCCTCCTGGGTTCCAACCAAGCCAAGAGGCAATTGTGTTTCCGAAGGAGACCCCTCCCTTGTCCCACCTCTGCAGTGGGGATAGATGGAAAGAGCAAGGCTTAGGATAACCTCACACACTAGGTGGCCCTGCCCCTGGCATGCCCACCTCTCTCTGCTGCTGCTGCACACCCCAAGCCTGTCTCCCAGCCTGAAACACACAGGCCCAGTGCAAAAGTAAAGCAGTCAGGAAGTCAGGGAGAAAAGACTGCATTCCTGCTTCCTTCTCAGCAAGTTTCCCAAGCAGTGGGCCTCCTCGGGCACAAAGCAATCTCCACGGCCAGGGTTCCCTCAGGATGCTCTTTGGGGAAAGAGCCTCCAAGCTTCCTGAGAGCCCACCCACCATCCCAGCTGGTTATTCCCTCTGACGGTAAGCATTCCAGGGAGTGTGGAGCAGCCACCACCAGTATTCCTCCCTGGGACTCATACAGTCCCAGTTTGGGGATAAGACAAAAGTTTCCCTGGGAGGATGCCAGGGAGGACACTGGCATCCTCTCAGCTCCCAGGAAAAGGGTCATGGACACATCCCCTCCTGGAGGCCAGTGACATTTGCCTGTCCCACACCCCCTTGGGCTATGCTACCTATATCCAGGAACCAAAGGCAACACCCAGCTCCTTTCACTCTCATGGGTTCTGGGGACAAATGATAACCCACTGGACACAGGGAGGACGCCTTTCCCCAACCAAGAAATTAAGGAATCAAGGGCTGAGCTGGGAACAGGAGCTGCAGGGAAGGAGATGGACTGGACCTGGATTCAGGTGGGTCCTGGGCAGGTCCCCAGGAACCGAATGCCTATGAGGCACACTCAGTGGAGGGCAAAGGGGAGAAATAAGCCCAGAAGCAGCAAAGTGACAAGAGAGGACTACGAGTAGCATCCAGGAATTCAGCAGAGGTCAGCGAGCTTGGGAGAGCTAGGGCAGGCAGATAAGGTTCTGGGCTGTTCCTCTTTGGGGCAACAGCCAGAGAAATAGCTCAGCTAGTTGCATAACCCTTCTATTTGCCCAGAGCTTTTGTCCAGAAACTCTCTGTCCTGAGAGGTGATTAAAGAAGGCATCCAGCAAGAACTGCACAAGAAACGGAGTCAGCCGGAGAACAAGGAGTGGTCTTCCACTGCCTCACAGGAGGATGGAGGCCCACAACGCATCTGCCCCTTTCAACTTCACCCTGCCACCCAACTTTGGCAAGCGCCCCACAGACCTGGCACTGAGCATCATCCTGGTGTTCATGTTGTTCTTCGTTATGCTCTCGCTGGGCTGCACCATGGAGTTCAGCAAGATCAAGGCTCACTTATGGAAGCCTAAAGGACTGGCCATCGCCCTGGTGGCACAGTATGGCATCATGCCCCTTACGGCCTTTGTGCTGGGCAAGGTCTTCCATTTGAACAACATTGAGGCGCTGGCCATCCTGGTCTGTGGCTGCTCACCTGGAGGGAACCTGTCCAATGTCTTCAGTCTGGCCATGAAGGGGGACATGAATCTCAGGTAGGCCTGGGGATGAGGAGGGAACAGCCTAGGACAGGAGCTACATTAGAGATGTCACAATTGAGGGGAAGAGCTGGGCTAAAGCCAGGAAGGAGTGAATGCAGGCTGGGTGGAGGCTAGGTCAGGGGGAGGCTGGCATTTATTGCCAAGAGCTTATGCTGGGATGGGGGCAGGAGTTGGGGTATGTCTGGTTTAAGCACCAAACCAAAGGGACCATACTGGTCCAGGAAGCTCGTGGTGATCTCCTTGCTTCCAGAGGTGTCTCAAGGATTGTCTTAAAGGAGCATTGATTTAAGCAAAAGGAACCTCTGGAGAACTGCATCCACCTACAACAGTGGACAGGTTGCCTGCTTTGAGCCCAGAGATTTAAAAGGCAGTGTGATTTGTTCCAAACATCACCAGGAAGATCAAGGTGACTTGGAAACAAATGAGCACCTCAAATTCCTGCAAAGCAGGCAAGAATTTCCAAAAGGTCCTCCCAATTACCTGGTCATCTGAGATGTTTTCTCTTTAAAGTCCCTCATTCCCCATCAGATGCAGTGACATTTCCATGCAAAGGCACAACCAGGGAGATCCCAGCGTTTCCCAGCACCCACTCAGGATATGCCAGCCCCATCTCAGCCACCCTGGTAAGGGGAAGACAGCAGCACCCCCTAACGCCCTGCCCAAAGCATTATAAGCAGAAATCAGCAAGGGCTCGCTCCTGCAGACACAGCATGCAGGGGCTGGTTGATGCTCATCCTTGCAAACGGGGGGGACTCTAGTCTTGAACGTCTGCCAGAGGAGCTACTTCAGACCCGCTCCAGCTCCAGCAGCCTGTGCTGAAGCTAAAGAAAACTCACTAGCAGAAGCTCTTGCTTTTAGCGAAACCTCAGTCTCAAGCCAGTCCCTCTAACTTTTTACCATTAAGTTTAGTGTTTAATATACTTTT
>NW_012106931.1:1250267-1277290 GCF_000951045.1 Mandrillus leucophaeus | reverse complement strand
CCAGGATGGTCTCGATCTCCTGACCTCGTGATCCGCCCGTCTCGGCCTCCCAAAGTGCTGGGATTACAGGCTTGAGCCACCGCGCCCAGCCTAATATACTTTTCTAATAGATTTCCTTTCAAGTTAAGGAATTTTCATTCCGTTGCTAGGAATTTTCATTCCATTCATTCAAAATCATGCTAAATTTTTATTATGTAAGAACATTAAATTTTGTTGAATGACTTTTCTGTATCTACAAAATTATACCATTTCTTTAATCTAATAATACAGTAGTATGTATTAATAGATTATCTAATGTTAAGTCATTCTTACTCATCTTGTTCAATTGTATTACTTTTTTAAAGCACTGCTTGATTTATTTGCTAATATTTTATTTTTGCTTCTATGTTCATAAATAAGAGTGGCCCCCAATTTTCTTTTCTCATATCATTCTCCAGCGTTAGTTCCAAGATCATATCAACCTTATACAATAAATGGGGGCATGTTTCCACTTTTTATATTATCTGGATAGATTTGCATAATATTGCAGCAATCTGCACTTTGCATGTTTAGTAGAACACTACCGTAAGACAGTATAAATCATGTGGGGTTCTAGAAGATAGGTTTTGAACTGCTTATTAAATGTCTTAAATAATTCTAAGTTGAATCAGGTTTTTGGCTTCATATTGACTTGGTTTTGTAGGTTATATTTCCCATGAAATTGTCCATTTAAGTTAAAAATGAAAGTATGAAAATGTCTGTAGTTTATTTTATTACTTTTTAAAATCTTCATTGTCTCTGTAATTACGTTCCCTTTTTCACACTAACATCATCAATTTGTGCCATCTCTCTTTGCCCTGGTCTGTCTTGCCAGAGGTGTCTATTTAACTGGCCTTTAAGAAAAAAAAGAAAAACAAACAAAAAAACCCTACTTTTGGTTTTACTGATCCTCTCTAACAATTTACAAAACTTAAAAAATTTCTTTCTGGCTGGGCGCGGTGGCTCAAGCCTGTAATCCCAGCACTTTGGGAGGCCGAGACGGGCGGATCACGAGGTCAGCAGATCGAGACCATCCTGGCTAACACGGTGAAACCCCGTCTCTACTAAAAAATACAAAAAGCTAGCCGGGCGAGGTGGCGGGTGCCTGTAGTCCCAGCTACTCGGGAGGCTGAGGCAGGAGAATGGCGTGAACCCAGGGGGGCGGAGCTTGCAGTGAGCCGAGATCGCGCTACTGCACTCCAGCCTGGGGCACAGAGCAAGACTCCGTCTCAAAAAAAAAAAAAAAAAAAAAAAATTTCTTCCTTTTCTTTGTATTGGGTTTTTCTCTTTCTAACCTCTTGAGTAAGGTGCTCAACTCATTCATTTTCAGTCTTTCTTCTTTTTCGATATAAATATGTAAGGCTATAAATTGCCCTTTAATAATTGCTTTATTTACTCCTGGCATGGTTTTTAAATTACTTTTTATTGAGATATAATTCACATACCATAAAATCCATTCTTTAAAAAGTACAATGCCTTGGTTTTTAGCATATTTCCAAGGCTGTGAAACTATCACCATTATCTAATTTCAGAACATTTTCAATACCCCAAAAAGGAACTCCATCCCATTTAGCAGGAGTCCCCATTTCTCTCTCCCCTTCTAACCCTTGACAACCACTAATCTACTTTCTGTCTCTATGGATTTCACATAAATGGAAGCATTCAGTATGTGACGTTTTGTATCTATACTTCTTTCACTTAGCATAATATTTTCAAGGTTCATTCATGTGACAGCATGTCACAATACTTCATTTGTTTTTGTAATTGAATAATATCCCATTGTATGGATATAATACATTTTGCTCATCCATTCATTCAGCTGATGGACATATGGGTTGTTTCTACTTGTTGCCTAGTATGAATAATGTCTATGGAAGCTCACAGGCAAGTTTTTGTGTGAACATGCTTTCTGTTCCCTTGGAATATATACCTAAGAGTAGAATTGCTGGGTTATACGGTGACTCTGTGTTTACATTTTTGAGAAACTGCCAAACTATTTTCCAAAGCACTATTTTACATTCCCACCAGCAGTGTATGAGGATTCCAAATTTTCCACATACCCTGCAACACTTGTTATTGTCCATCTTTTTAATTATAGCCATGCTAGTAGATATTAAGTGGTATCTCATAGTGGTTTTGATTTGCATTTTCCTAATAAGTAATGATGTTGAGCGTCTTTTCATGTGCTCATTGGCCATTTGTATATCTTCTTTGGGAAAACATCTCATTCAAATCCTTCGCCCATTTTTTACTTTTTTATTATTGCATTATCAGAGTTCTTCATATATTCTGAATACTAGACCCTTATCAGATATATGACTTGCAAATATTTTCTCCCATTCTCGGGTTGGCTTTTCACTTTCTTGATGGTGTCCTTTGAATCACAAGTTTTTAATATTAATAAAGTCTGATTCATCTGTTTTTTCTTTGGCTGTTTGTGCTTTAGACGTCATATATAAGAAACCATTGCCTAATCCCAAGTCCCCTCACCATGTTTTTTAAATATGTATTTTACTATTTTTGTGTTCTAAATACTTTTTCCACCATGATTTCATATTTGATTGATGATATAATTAGAAAGTTCCCTTCCCCCCACCCCATGATCCTTTTATTATTGGTTGCTCAGTTTCAATGCTCCTCCCATCCCAGGTCTAAGACCTCAATTCTGGTCCCTCCCTCGGGCATGAAAGAGTGCCAAGACTAACACTCCACTCCCCTCGATAACCCCTCTATACAGTGAAACTGTTTGTTCGTTTGTTCGTATGTAGAGACAGGGGTCTTACTTTGTTGCCCAGGCTGGTCTCAAACTCCTGGCTTCAAACAATCCTCCCTCCTCGGCCCCCCAAAATGCTGGAATTATAAGCATAAGCCACTATGCCACACTTAAAATAAATGTTAATTTCTTACAAGCTCAAGTGTGTATTTGTTCATGGGGGTTGGGGAGTTCCTATTATCTAGTTCACAATTTTCTTTGAGAGACTCTCCTCACCTCTAACAGCTCTTATCCTTATGACATGTCTACCTATTGTTCTTGACAGCTACGCTCTGGAACCTTTGATATAGGCTGCTCTTGATGCATATTTAAGCCATATTCTATCTTTATGGAAATAATGAAAGAAGTGTAGATGGAGGGTGGGGCTGTGGGGAGGAGGAGGGACACACTGAATGTGGTTTTCCTAGGGTCTTGCCAAGCCCTCACCTCCCAACCACCTTCCCACTGGAATAAAAGTCAGAGTCATATATTTTTAATGTGAATGTCCATAAATCCAAGGAGATGCCCTATCAGCTTCCTTCTCAGTTGACTTTTCCGGAGGGCCTCTCCCTAGACAGGGTCCTGGGACTAACATATATAAGATTCCAAATGGAAAAGGAAATTGGACAAGTAGGATACATATTAGAGCTGGAAGGATATATTATTCAGGCTCTGAGTATCACACTCAATTTATTTTAAATAATATCAGGAGGAACCAGAAAGTAAAGAGCATGAGAACACCAGAGTTGGGGACTGGAATACTATCCAAGATGCAAAGCAAGTCTGACCAAGTTATCTTGTCACTTACTCAACATGGGTATCTATTACTGCCTTCTCTACTACCCCACCATTATGGCCCTTCAATTATTCTGTTTCTTACTGCTTCACTATTTCTTTTACAGTCCTTTTAATCATGGTATCTGTTTACTGATTTTTCTTAGTAGGGTTTTTGGCTTCTGCCTGACCATCACTCCCATGCCACCCATCTCCAAAGACCAAGTGCCCTGTCACTGTGTCTCACACTCAGACTCCCCACAAGGTAAAATGTGCTGATATAGCTAATCGTTATTGTCTCTGTTGGACAAAGCCACTACAACCAGCCATTCCCTAGGCTCTAAACCAGACATTTAGTAACTGTGGGTCAGGTGCTAGTCCCTGGTCCAGTGGGCTAATGATCAGAGTAATGGGATCACACAGTTAGCTTTCTACAAAATGGGCTTGGCATGGGGAAGGTGCTCAATGCAAAAAGCGTTCTATTACAGAGAAGGAGATCAGAATGGCTCCTTCCACAATGAAGCACACAGGGATTGAAGCAGTTGAACCAGCCTAAGTTCAAATCCTGCCTTGGCCACGTACTACCTTGTGTGATTTCGAGCAGGACACAACTCTTCTAGTCCCCAGCTTCCTTGTCAGCAAAAAGAAGATAGTATGCTTACTGCCTAATGATATGGGGGAAAGGAACTGAAGTCACATATGTCAAGCACTTAGCACAGTGACTGGCACTTAGCAGGCACTCAACAAAATAGTCTGTATTTATGGGCTGTCTTTCTCCCCTCTTCCCATGTCTCCCACCAGCATTGTGATGACCACCTGCTCCACCTTCTGTGCCCTTGGCATGATGCCTCTCCTCCTGTACCTCTACACCAGGGGGATCTATGATGGGGACCTGAAGGACAAGGTGCCCTATGGACGCATCATATTATCACTGGTCCCAGTTCTCATTCCTTGCAGCATAGGGATCGTCCTCAAATCCAAACGGCCACAATACATGCGCTATGTCATCAAGGTAAGAACCTGGGGGCTTGACAAATTATGGCAAAAGAATAAAAACACCACATACAACTACACGGTATAATCACTATATTAATAATAAACACATATATGCTCCTACTAGATGCTAAGTTTTATGCCATGCACTCTGAGGATTCATTGTCACCAAACTCTGATGTTTGCACAAAGTGAAGTAACACATGAGGCCGGTGCAGTGGATCACGCCTGTAATCCCAACACTTTGGGAAGCTGAGGCGGGTGGATCACTTGAGGTCAGAAGTTTGAGACCAGCCTGACCAACATGGCAAAACCCCATCTCTATTAAAAATACCAAAAAAAAAAAAAATTAAAAAATTAGCCAGGCATAGTAGCAAGTGCCTGTAATCCCAGTTACTCAGGAGGCTGAGGCAGCAGAATCACTCGAACCAGGGAGGCGGGGGCTGCAGTGAGCTGAGATCGCGCCACTGCATTCCAGCCTGGGCCACAAAGCAAGACTCCATTTCTAAAAAGAAAAAAAAAAAAAAAGAGAGAGAGAAGATCCAATTCCAGTGTACACACAAGTATTTGCAGAAGGCAAAGAGATGGGAACAGTGAGGGCTGGAGTGGTAAAGGAGGCTTCTTAAAAAGGAAGGGCTTGAGGCATTTAGGTAAACCTGGGGAGAAGGCTGAATAGAGGAGTTGAGAGGGCACCAAGGGCAAATTTGGCTGATGTGGCAAGAAGCTAGAGGAGAGAGGTAGTATACCCATTCCCAGCATTTCAGGAGAGGGATGGGGTGGGAAGCAGAGTGAATTAAGGCCACAAAGGTTTTGAGGAGCACTGTGGTCACAGACAGGGCATCATGCCACTGCCTTGTGTGCAGAAAAATCCCGGACTCTTAGAGTGCAGCTATGGTCTCTCCACCAACATTTTCAACCTTGGAGTTCAGTCTCTGCCAGCCTCCCGCTTGGCTCACTGTTCATCCCACAGAGCCAGGGGGTCATCCTGGTCCTCAGGAAGGACTTGGTCTCCTGACATCCTGTACTGTCTCTGCCCTTGCATCAATGCCTCTGGCCTTGATGGTCTGTAAGGCGTGCTGCTGAGAACCCCAAAGTTTGGCAGCAGCTTTGGGCCTGGAACAAAGAAGCCAAGAGTCCAGCTTTCAGGGGGGGTTTTATTTTCACACTACTATTGTCTCAAGAGTAGTTTTGCCCTTTCCCTGTCCCAGTGCCATGGCCGCTTCCCGCCTGCTGGAGGACATGGAGGAATCATCCCTCCTCCTTTCCCTGGCCGGTCACCCCACCTCAGCATCATTCTCTCCACCCTTGTACTCAGAGACCTCCTTTTATTGATTATGCCCCTGATCCAGCAGCCTCCCCTCTGTCACTCTCATTTCAAAACATCTCTGTATTGGTTCTTCACAGTCAGCTTGGACACAGACTCACATATCTCCTATCTTCAAAAAAACAGAACAAAAACTATCTCTCATTGGAATTTCTTGTGGAATCCACCTCCCATTCCACCTAATACCTCCCCCTTTGCTCCCCTTCCTAGCCAGGCTTCATGAAAAATCACCCTCACTCCTCTCTCTCTCTCTCTCTCTCTGTCAATCGCTGCCTCTCAGACATCTTCCATTTCCCCCATGCCACCGCCAGAGCTTTCTCACGAGTGACCAGGCCCTCAGCCATTCGTTTCCATTATTTGAATCCTTCTCTTCTCTCCTCCTTGGTCTCCCATCCACCCAGCATCTTGATGACCACCTGCTCCACTTTCTCTGCCAAATCCAATGGACATTTCTCAATCCTTTCTTGACCTTCTAGCAGCACTGGACATAATTGACCACTGCCTCCTCAAAAGCCTTCTCTGTCAGCTTTAGTGACTCTAAGCTCTGCTGCTTTCCTCCTGCCTCTTGTGACCTCCTTCGGACTCCCTTATGAGTTCCTCTGGTCAAAGGCACTTCTCTGCATTCAGACCAAGCTTTCTGCCTTTCTCACCAGACCTCTCCTAGCCCAGGATCTGATCCCTCTCAGGTCTGCAATTACCATCTGCAAGCTGAGACTTTCAGAACAGCATCATCCGACCTCAACTCTCTCCTGACTCCAGAATCCATTTATTATCTACCGATCTATCTGAATATACCTCGGGCATTTAAAACTCAATATATGTTAAATAAGTCATCTCCTCCCCCTGTGTGGCTATCTCAGTCAGTGGCACTGTGTGTGTGCCCAATTGCCTCAACCGGAAACTGGAAGTCATTCTCAACGTTCCCTTCTCCCTCACCACTCACACCTATCTAATTAATGACCGTCGATTCCACCTTCTGTTGCTGGAATCCATTCATTCCTCTCCATCCTTACCTCTCACTAGACAACTCAAATGGCCTTCTCATCCAACCTCCTCACCCAGTTTTAACCTGAGGGTGAAGATGTAAAGTACAAACTCTATCATGTCTCTCCACTGCTTAAAGCCTCTCATTGGCTCCTTCCCCCTAGGATAGAGTTTAAACTTCTTAATGTGGCACCAAATCAAATTGAGATTTGGTCTCAATTGACCTTACCAGTCTCAGCTCTTTTCTCTTTGCACATGCCCTTCCCTTCACCTGAAACACTCTTCTTCCCAATTCTCACCCCACTCACCATCTTTCACTGGGTCACTCCCACTCATCCTTTAAGTCTCAACACAAATAGCGCCTCCTCCAGGAAGCCCTCCTTAAACCTCTTAAGCCTGAGTAGGATGCTTGTCCTATTCATTCCCACAGCACCCAACACTCCAGCCAACCCCTGTAGAAATTATTATACTGCATTAAAAATACCTGTTCATGTTTATTCCCCACTTATTTCTCAAGAAGCAAGACCATAAGGCTATGTCTTAATTAACACTGAATCCACAGCACCTATCACAGTGCCCCCATAGCCAATGTCTGAGAATAAATAAAGGAATGAAGGGCAAGTCCTGTCTGCTGCTCTTCCACACACCAGCAGAAAAACAACATACACAGAGAAACATGTTTGTGTGCATCATTTCATTTCTTTAAGGTAGTTTGTAGGGTGCATAAGATTGCTTTTTTAAAAATCCTATACACCCACAAACGATCTTAAAGAAATGCATATAAAATATAAAGAATATTAAAATGTGAAGTGACCACTACTATCATTTAATGCTACTCTACCCTCCCCTGTTTTATAGGTGGGAAACTGGGGACCAGAATACCAAATCACAGTGCTAATGACAACTGATGCAAGAGCATGTCTCCTTTCTACCTCAGAGTAGCTTTAGAAGTGTTTCTCTGAGGTTGCAAAAAGTGGAATCTCAGATTTTAAAACTGGAGAAGCCTTTAAGATGAAGTTCAGTCTCCTGCCTTATTCTCAATTTGCAGATAGGGTAACTGAGGCCCGGAAAAGGTACTTGGCAGAGCCAGGATTATCTCAACCAGTCTCTGTTCCTGTTGTGTTGCACATCCACTACTCAATGCCAAAGAGGAAATGAAGTCAAAATGAAGCCAGAGAACATTAAAAGGGCTAAGAAATACCTTGGCTAGAAAGACAGAGACTAGTAATAAGGGACTACATAAAAGGTGATCTAAAAAACCCAGGCATGCCCTGGACCCATTTTGTCCCTGGCTAAACCTCCAGGGTTAAACAACCACAAAGTCAACAGCTACACTGATTTTCCTATTTTCCAAAACTGGAATCACTCCTGTGAGGATGCAGAGACGAACATGTGGGTTCCCTTGTTTCTATGGCTCTTTGAGGACTATGTTCATCCTTTGTCACCCTGTCCCATAAATAATATAGTGAGTGCCACACTGGAAAATGAACAAATGATTGTCCTGGCCTCTTTGCACACTTAACCCTCCTAGGACCTTGCAAATCAAAATAACCCAACTTTCAATAACTAGCTCTGGCAGCAGGTATCTGCTCACACTGGGTTCAACCAGTTGCATTCGCTGGTGGAAGGTCACATTTAGATATACCAAGATACAATTTCAGGGATGCTCATTTTGAAAGGCAATTCAAGAAATTAACTTAAGGCTATGTGGTTAGAAGGCTGATGAATCTGAGAATGACATAGTCCACGAGCCACTTTCACCATAAGCCATCCACTATTCTTTAATAAGGATCCCACCATTTCATTGACTCAACACTCTACTCATGCATTTCCCACACCTACTGCTACTGATGAACTGACCCCTAACTCTCCTTTGTCTTATAGTTTCTGCCAACTTGTGGCTTCTGTTGCTCCCAGGCCTCTGTGTGTTTTGACACTTGTCCCTGCTATTGCTTCCCTCTCTGTAATCCTGCAAACTTCGTAAGTGAGAGAAACTGATTATTTCTACTACTCACCAGCCTGTGCAGGCCACCTTTGTGGGTAGCATGTGGACATGTCATCTCATGTGTCACTGGTAAGCCAATGGATTGGCTGCTTATTAATGGACACTCATCCCAGTTGTGAGCAGGGCAATGAAGTCAGGTGGTACCAAACATGGTGGCCTATGGAGAAGCAACTACCGAGGGCCACTTGTCTCAGCAGGGGTTGTAAACAGGATAAATTTCCAGAGATGGCAGCGGTGAGAGTGATGAAACTCTAGAATGTTACATTCCTCCCCCCTCCCCTTTGAGTAATAATAGGAGTTACAGTTTAGTGAATGCTTCTTATATGCCAGGTCCTATGCTGTCAACCTCACTCAGGTTGAGTGACTCCCCAAAGCTTACACACCTGGAGACTAGCAGAGCCAGCTTTCCCACCTGGATCATATCAAAGTCTGTGCTCATAACCACAACTGTGCAGCCCCCAAGAGTCAGAGAACATGAGTGAGAGAATAAGAGTGAATGCCTATACAGAGGAATAGGGCTTCAGGATTCATGGACAATTCCTGTAGCCCAGTGCCTCCTAAATTATCCACTACTCTTGATGGCGATAAGAACTATTTGACTGTTGGGTGGAGGGCAAATTCGAAAGACAGAAATCCAAAGGGGAAATCAACTAAAAATGCAAAGGTAAACTGAGCAGCTCATTAGCTAATAAGACTTTTAATAAAACTTGAAGCACATGGTTATTGAAGAGATGTGTGAAAGTCCTTCCTATGCTGGGATAGGACCACTAATTGGTATAGGTGATGTTTTATATGATCGTATCAGTTGCAACAAGCATTAAAAACAGAAACACAAAGCTGTGCAGCTGAAATGTGAGCAACACAAATGTTAAAATGTCATTAGGACACTATGAATGTACTTAATGCCACTGAACCGTGCACTCAAAAGTGATTAAAACAGCAAACTTTGCTATGCATATTTTACCACATTTTTTAAAATATTACTAGGAAATATAAAATGCAACACGTGAATGAACCAAAAAGTGAACAAACACATATAACTATTACAAAATAACATGGTATGTTTGAGAAACATTTGCAAAGGAGATAAAAGGGACAGTCTTAAATTTACACATACCTGTTTATCATTTTGGAGCATGCAATTCTCTAAAATGCACACTGGAAAGTACAAAGTGCACGGAGGTGCACTTTGAAAGGTTGCATCCTATGTTGCACAATGAAAAATCCTATAATCTCATTCAGAGTAGACCCACGTAGTTTCCAATGATGTTGTTATCACCCAAGACATTTCTGAAAGTTATTTTGGGAACTTCCTTCATAAATGTTGTTGTTATCACCCAAGACATTTCTGAAAGTTATTTTGGGAACTTCCTTCATATTCAATTTGCAGATCACTCAAGAAAGTAGGTTTATCCCCTTATTATTAGACATCATTTTGGGTTTAAAACCGTATTTACGGGCTTGATCATCTACCTTGACCAGCTTTGTTTCAAATGACTCTTGGCAATTTCCAGAAGTCAAATTGATCCTAAAATGGATAAAATCCCTATCTGTAATAAAGGTATTTGAGACAAATATGTATGACAAGTTCTAATGAGTTTCAAAGTATGTGGAACAACGACAGTACTGTAGGAATGTGTATATAAGTTCCAAAAATACTTTGAAACTTTTAATATATGCATTTTGCAGGAGGCCTGAATAGCCTCATATAACACTTCACTCAGTTTGCTATCTAGAGATGTGTCAAAAGCAGAAACTGTGCTTGGCTGAGTTTGTAATAATCAAAGTGTTAATCAGCTGTCCCCAGGCTTCCTAGCTACTGATAAGAAATCTAAAAAGATGGGTTGGGTGCAGTGGCTCACACCTGTAATCCCGGCACTTTGGGAGGCCAAGGCAGGAGGACCACCAGAGTCCGAGAGTTTAATATGAGCCTGGGCAACACAGTGAGACCCTGTCTCTAATATTAATAATTTTAAAAAAGAAAAGAAATCCAAAAAGAAGATAAAGGTCTTTCATATTCCCTTCCACTTCGTGTTTTATTGCAATGTTTCCCACCTCCAATTTCTACCTGTGCTTCCCTCCTCTCTGTTCCTTTCTATCCCCAACTCTTCTAATTGCCTTTTCTTCTTGTCTTCATTCCCAGGGAGGGATGATCATCATTCTCTTGTGCAGTGTGGCCGTCACAGTTCTCTCTGCCATCAATGTGGGCAAGAGCATCATGTTCGCCATGACACCACTCTTGATTGCCACCTCCTCCCTGATGCCTTTTATTGGCTTTCTGCTCGGTTATGTTCTCTCTGCTCTCTTCTGCCTCAATGGACGGTAGGTACTATTTTTTTTTAAGAAAGGGTCTCACTGTTTCCCAGGCTGGAGGGCAGTAGCACATTCTCGATTCGCTGTAGCCTCAACCTCCTGGGCTTAAGTGATGCTCCTGCCTCAGTCCCCCAAGTAACTGGGACTACAGGCACAAGCCACCATGCCCAGCTGATTTATCTTTTCTAGCGATGGGGTTTTACCATGTTGCCCAGGCTAGTTTTGAACTAATGAGCTCAAGTAATCCAACTGCCTCAGCCTTCCAAAGTGCTAGGATTACAGGCGTGAGCCACCACACACCTGGAGATAGTATTATTTTAGGTCCCACTGTCCCATGGGCTTCATTCTTGTCCTAGTCTTTCAGGAAAAGAATAACAAGCTAGGAACCTGAAATCTGGGCAAGGCATTTTCCTGGCAATATGTTCAGATGCACTAACTGGACAAGAGACTTGACTAACTGGACAAGAGACTTGAAAAAAATTGAGGAAAGGTATTGAACGGATTAAAAAGCCAGACACCAAAGGTATCCAAACACCAATAGCAACAGCAAAGTACCCCTGTCCAGGGTCTAGATTCCAACTGCTGACAAACTCCTTGGTAGCGGCACTGGGACAAAGTTGCTCCCTCCAGTTCCTTCTGAGTGTATGTGGCGTTTTCTTCACCAACACAGGTGCCGACGCACTGTCAGCATGGAGACCGGATGCCAAAATGTCCAACTGTGTTCCACCATCCTCAATGTGGCCTTTCCCCCTGAGGTCATTGGACCACTTTTCTTCTTTCCCCTCCTCTACATGATTTTCCAGCTTGGAGAAGGGCTTCTCCTCATTGCCATGTTTCGGTGCTATGAGAAATTCAAGACTCCCAAGGGTGAGTACTGAATGATCCCCACTTCAAGTTCTGCTCCAGTATTGGACCTGAGCCTGCCAACAAGCAAGTTTCTAGTAGGGACTTTTTGGATAGGGCTTTAGCTTTTATCAAGCCACTAAGAACCAGGCAGCCCCAAGAAGCATCCAAGAAGCTTTAAAGATCCAAGGCTACTTCCATCAACTGCACTCCATTTCTTCCTTCTAGCTGGGAGAATGAAATTGTGGATGCAGTTTACCTCATAAAACTGAAGGAATTTGGGCTGCTTTGTCTCAGTAGGGAGACATCATAGGACAGAACTGCCTTGAACAACTGAGATTATTAGTTGTGTGAAAGACCTCTACTCACAAGAGTTGGGGAAGTTTCCATTTCTCAGGACTAGGTTCTCATTTCCTGGAACCAGGTCAGAGCCACAGCACCACTGGCACCCCCATATGAGGTAAAACATATGAAAGCATTGCAGCCTAATATAACCCAGAATAAAGAAAAAAAAAAAAGATTCCTCAACTCCAGTTACACAGTAAAGGAAACTTAAGCATAAGATTGTTAAAACAGTGACTACCTCCATAATAAACTTGATTAATATGATTTATACTTTACTCTGATCACTATGGGGTTAACATAGCATCTCTTCTCTAAAATGCTCAGAGCATTACCTTTCAAAATAAAATTGAACCTCAAGACAGACCAGAGACCAGAGTGTCTTCCTCAAAGTGTACTTTAACACCAATTAAAAAAAAAAAAAAATACAGGACATTCAAACATCCAAACCTACTTTATAACACACTTCATTATAACTAACTCTAAACATGAGTATATTCTTCCTAAGTACTTTCCAAATCCTTCAACTGTCCCTTCAAATCCATGAATTGAAGTCCCCTTCAAAACCTTGTCTAGACCCTAGGGACTGTGATTTACACCCTAGGAGAAATACACAACTTTCCCTGTTGGAATTTGTTACATTATACTAGCAAACACCAATTCTCTTTCCCTTTGCAGTTAGCTAAGATGTAATTAGGTTGCCAAGCAGCCAACAGGAAACAAGTACAGGCTGACCATAATCTAGAATCATTTTTGAAGCTTTGGTTCAAAGCTACAGTGGAGCTGTGAGAAAGAATCTAGTCTGATGCTTACCTGAAAGGAACGCCAAGAGATTTGCTGCCCTCTTACAAAAAGTGCACAGAAGTTTCTAGACCAACCAAGTTCCCAGATTTGAGGTTTCAGTGCCAGAAAGGCCTGGAGTGACCTCAAAGGACAATACTCTACGGATCTTTAGCTCTCAAGACTTATAAAGAACTTTCCTCACAATGTATCTCAGAAGACCCCAGCGGAAACACTAAATCAAAGCAACTTATTTCTTTGGAACTAATGGCCCCAAGAAGCTATTCTCAGGGGGAAGAATCTGTCAAGTTTTTATACTTTTGATTCCTGTACCTTTCTATACAGATGGAAGCACTCTGTATAGAGAACTCTCCCATCTGTATAGAAAGGTGCAGGAATCAAAGCTATCTTCAAATTTGCATCACCACCCACACAATGGGCAAGAAAAGAGGCAGAACAATTGGGTGTTGGCGGGAAGAACTGGAAACTCTCTTGGTTAGACTGTCTCAAAGATCCTTCCTCCCTGCCTCATTCCCTGAATGCGACACAGTCCTTGCATACATAAACTCGTCTCCCCTGTTGTTTTACTGTTATGTACAGAGAAGTTAGAGGTGAAGTGATGATGAAGACTCAACAGTCTAATTCATTAAGACTTTTATTACTACTACTACCATTAGGGAGATTGAGGGGAAAGTGAGTTTAAAGAGTAAACCACCGGAGAGATGACAGAGATGGAAAATATATACATAGCACACCCTAGGGCTGAGTTGGTATTCTTGTACTTTCCAGATTAAATAAGGTTCATTGTTCACTCCTCTTGTTCTGTCTCTACATCTATGACCCTTAACTTTACAGATAAAACAAAAATGATCTACACTGCTGCCACAACTGAAGAAAGAACTCCAGGAGCTCTGGGAAATGGCACCTACAAAGGGGAGGACTGCTCCCCTTGCACAGCCTAGCCCTTCCCCTGGTGGCCTGGATTCTGGTCCCAAAGCAATTCTGAAAGCCAGTCTGGTCAACTACAGAGAGCAGCAAAAACACCAGTCTTGCCTGAGTCTCTCTCCAGCATTTCCAGTACATCTATCAGAATCATCAAGCCTTGGCCGGGAACACAGACAGGGTGTCTGCCCAAGAAGCCTCAACTATCCCCAACTTAGAATTTGCTACTTATTTCAAAGACTTGTTCAGTGACTGGAAATTCTATGAAACCAGAAACCAAATCTGCCTCTTGCCAGGATCTCTGAAACAGTGCCTGATAATCATCTTAAGTTACTCAATTCCTGAACTAATCAATATATATGTTTAACCCATTACTCAAATACCCAAATCCCATTCCAAGTTTTGTGACCCAAAAGAGAAATAAATGCTCAAGAATGCTGTAGAATTAGACTTCAGAAGTTCTAATCTAAAAAATTCAGATCCCATTCCTTCCCTTTTGACATGATTGGGAATGACGCTCCCGAAAAGTCAAATTTGACATCAAGTATGCAAAAGTGAACACAGTAACATGCAATTAGGCAAAACAAACTCAAAAATAGCTAATGAAATGAAAAAACTGGGCAAATGCATCATGTTAGTAGAGGAGAAAAACCTTCGACAAGGAAAAACCAGGAAACACATACAGTAACACAATGTCACCTAAGAATCTCTTTTTTAAGTTCAGTAGATATTGGGTTTTAACACAAAGCACCCCCAAAACTGGGTACAGCAAACTAAAGGAGTGGTTTCCCAATTCAAAGAAAAATGTTCAAATACCTAGAATTCACAAATTTCAAATTGTCTCTAATAAAATTTAAACATTTTGCTTATCATATGCAAATAAAGATCAAGTAAATGATTAACAACGAATATTAACACTTACAAAAAGTCAATCATGCTTAGTTACCTGGGATTTTTATCATTTTGTATGGTCAGGTACAAATGAAACCAAGACAATATAGTTTTCAGGTGTCAGTTTGGCAAATGTGCAGGACTAACAAATACTCCCAACACCAAAACGAGAATCACAGATTTAACATCCTCTTAAAAAAGCAGTTTTTAAAAAGGCTGCTATCATTTTTACTAATTATATCCATATATACCTAACTGTTCAAATTGTTTTCTCTATTATCTAACCAACATCATCTGCTAGGAGACTTGGTTACATACAAGTTATATAAGAACACATTTGTTTAGCTTCTGAAGATAGGGTTGGCCTCAAACTGCCCTTAGAAAGGAATAAACATGGCCAGACGCAGTAGTTCACACCTGTAATCCCAGCATTCTGGGAGGCCGAGGTGGGCAGATCATGAGGTCAAGAGATGGAGACCATCCCGGCCAACATGGTGAAACCCCATCTCTACTAAAAACACAAAAATTAGCCAGGCATGGTGACACACGCCTGTAGTCCCAGCTACTCAGGAGGCTGAGGCAGAAGAATCGCTTGAACCCCAGAGACAGAGGTTGCAGTGAGCCGACAGAGCGCCACTGCGCTCCATCCAGCCTAGCGACAGAGCAAGATCCCGTCTCAAAAAAAAAGTAAGGAATAAAGATGAAAGAAACATAGAAAACAAAGGTTAAACCGTGCCCTACAAAGGCAGGTCCTAAACCTTTCCTTAGGATTACATCCACACTCCTCATATCTCAAGCCTGGTTTTGCGAGTCCCTTTTTGAGACATAATCGTTATCTCCCTGCCATTTTTTCAAAAGAAGGAATTTATTGTATTCCCTAACACAAGATTAAAAGTAGTTTAAGTCTTGACTGGGCACAGTGGCTCACTCCTGTAATCCCAACACTTGGGAGGCCAAGGTAGGCAGATAGATCATTTGAAGTCAGGAGTTCAAGACCAGCTTGGCCAACATGGTCAAACCTCGTCTCTACTAAAAATACAAAAATCAGCCAGACGTGGTGGTGGGCGCCTGTAATTCCAGCTACTGGGAGGCTGAGACATGAGAATCACTTGAGACTGGGAAGTGCAGGTTGCAGTGAGTCACCACTGCACTCTAGCCTGGGTGACCAAGCAAGACCCTGTCTCAAGAAAAAAAAAAAAAATTAAAAAAATAAAGACTGGCAGAGTGGCTCATGCCTGTAAACCTAGCACTTTGGGAGGCTGAGATGGGTTTATCACTTGAGGTCAGGAGTTTGAGATCAGCCTGGCCAACAGGACAAAACCCAGTCTCTAGTAAAAATACAAAAAAAAAAAAATAGCTGGGCATGGGGGTGGGCGCCTGTAATCCCAGCTACCCGGGAGGCTGAGGCAAGAGAATCGCTTGAACCCAGGAGGCAGAGGCTGCAGTGAGCCAAGACCGCCCAAACTGGGCAACAGAGTAAGACTCCATCTCAAAAAAAAAAGTTTGTCTGATTTAGAGGTAGACAGGAAAAACATCAACATACCACACTGCCCTGAGAAGCACGTTCTAAAAGCCCAAGGGGGAAAAGTTGCTTTTGATAGCAACTTCAGGCTGACCAAGTACTGCCTTCAGAGACACTGAGAAAATCTAGAATCCACCGTTTATTAAAATAAACCTGGTTCCCTCAACTAATTCAACAGGTATATACCAACTCCTAAACTCAGCCTCTTATTACAATTAGCAGCTTTAAACGTCCATAGCCTGTTCTAGACTTAGAAACAGCCAGGGAGTGACCTTTTAAAAATTAAGGATATCAAAAACCTTTCAATTCTCCCAAATGGAGATTCCCACTTCCCAATCCCCACGCTTTCGGGAAGCTAAAAGCTACGTTTTTCTAGTGCTTCTAATTCTGCCGTTTTCCAAATCCCTGGAAGGCTAGAGGCAAAAATCTTTGTCAACAGTGAGTGTAGCGTGGGGGTCTTGGAATCAGACTTCCTGGATTTTAATACCAATCCATCCCTTCTTTGAAGAATTCCTGAATTCCCACCAGTAAAACGGTATTAGATTCAGTCCACACAGAGATACGGCACTTAAAACAGTGCCTGGCTATTACCATCAGAAGCTACATAGATGTTATTCACTGTTTCCCAGTATTTATGTAGTCTAGCCCCCACAGAACTAAGAATATATCTAAGTGTCTTGAGATGCCTGTATTAATATAGCTCCTTTTCTATACATCTAAGGCAGGGCTTGAAAGCTCAAATATAGAAGTCTAAGGTTAATATGGATATAGGACCTTAGGCATTTTACACTATTGTTTTCCCTTAAACATGTACTATCCCATACATATCTCAAGACAAAAAGTACCATGTCAAAGTCCCTTAGGCATTCATGTTACCCGACCACCAAAACTGCATCACAACTGGACACAGCAGTTCACACCTATAATCCCAGCACTTTGAGAGGCCAAGTTAGATCACTTGAGTCCAGTTCAAGACCAGCCAGAGCAACATAGCAAGACCCTGTCTCTAGAAAAACATTAGCCACACGCAGTGGTGCACACCTGTAGCCCTTACTCAGGATGCAAAGGCAGGACGATTGCCTGAGCCCAGGACGTCAAGGCTGCAGTGGCCACTGATCACACCCCTACCTTCCTGCCTAGACAACAGAACAAGATCCTGCCTCAAAAAAACAAACACAAGGCTGGGCACAGTGGATCATGGCTGTAATTCCAGCACTTTGGGAGGCCAGGCAGGTGCATCACCTGAGGTAAGGAGTTCAAAACCAGCCCGGCCAACAGGGTGAAACCCCCATCTCTACTAAAAACACAAAATTAGCTGCGCATTGCGGCACATGTCTGTAATCTTTGCTACCTGGGAGCCTGAAGCAGGAGAATCACTTGAACCTGGGAGACAGAGGTTGCAGTGAGCTGAGATCACGCCATTGCACTCCAGCCTGGGCAGCAAGAGCAAAACTCCATCTCAAAAACAAAAAAACCCGTCATAACCCTTAAGGTAGTCAAGAAACACTGCTTCCCACACCATCCTCCTCTTGACTCTAAGTAACCTGATGCCAATAAAGTCAGGAGATAAAGGAAACATGGGGGGGTTGGGGGGGCCATGGACACAAAGAAAACTCAATTGTGATTTTAGCATTCGCTTACATCGTTGTATTTTGAATAGCCTGGAGACATCAAAAACACTTTTTAAAAAGAGACCATAAGGACTCCAGGATTCTGGATGTGTTTGGTGTTTTAAATGTACTGTATGATGATAAGGATGAGAAGTAAACAGCATAGGACTTCTTCAGACAAACAGACAAAAGGAGTTTTATAGTATTTTATTATCAATAACAAACAGCTGCTTTAATGTGTCTGTCCCGCAGCTGTTAAAGAGTGAAGGACACCCTTGACCCTAACAAGGAAAACAAATTAAGCCTTTATGTACAAGCAAATTTAGAGCTCTTTTAAGTGTCCAAAGCTATTAATTAGTTTAATTGAGGCATTAAACTAATTCTGAATTAACATATTTTAATAACCAGGAACTAAAATGTTCAAATTTTTTTCTAGTACAAAAAAATTAAATTTGCTTTAGTTATAAAAGAGCTCTGTCAATATACACAAACTATATACTTCAGACATTCACAAAAATGTGAGCAGAAGGCTTATCAAAAGACATTTAATACAATTAGTTTTCAACAACCCCTTGGTGGTCCACATCTACAAAGATATCCAGCCCAACCCAACCCCCCTTCCAAATCCCACCCCCACAGAAAAGCACATACTTACCAGAATTTTTAGCAAGTATGGTTTGGGAATTTTTGTAGTTTTTGTTTTTTAAAAAAAGGCCCCCAGGGCAAGTTATTTACAGTTTAATTGCCACTGTCAACTGATCTGGACCTTGATCGGGACCGGGACCGCTGACGATCCACAGATGCTGGAGACTTAGATCTACTTGAAGAACCACGTTTCTGGCTCTTCTCAGGCATGGGAGACCTACTAACAGAACGGGACTTGCTCCGGCTCCGGCTCCTGCTCCTGCTTCTTGACCGGCTGTAAGATTTGCGACTACGGGAACGGGATCGGCTACGAGACCTAGAGGAACTTCTGGTCCGGGATCGAGACCTGCTTCTTGACCTACTATGAAAAATGAGAAGAAATCAGCCTAGGTAAGACTCTACAGCAAACCCATTAAATATAACTTTTGACTTAAAAATTAGAAATACCTGTGCCTTTTGCTGCCTTCAATTAATTTTATTTTTCTCCCATTTATTTCCTTTCCAGAAAGTTTTTCAATAGCATTCTTTAAGTCACCATAAGAGGCAAACTCAACCACCCTAAAATGGAAAAAAAGCCACTTTTAAAGTCTACACATCCTGTAGTCGCACACATTGCACATAGCAGTCTAGGTTAAGTCGTTTCTATGTTCACTTTTGCTATCACTACTGAGTCTCATTTCTGCATAATGCAGTATTAAAAGAGCAAAGTTTTGGCACTGTTATACTTTGAGCCAATTAATTGTTGGGGAGGGTTCCCTATGCATTGTGGGATGCTTAGCGGGATGCCTAGCCCCTAGCGACTAGATGCCAACAGCATCCTCCCTCAACCAGTTGTGAGAATCATACATGTCTCCAGACACTGCCAAAGGTGTGGGGGGGGAGAGGGGAGGCGGCAAAATTGTCCCTGGAGAATCTCTACATTATAACATATTCAAATTTTAAGTGCTCAACACTAAGTTCACAGTAAAATTTTCAGGATATTTTTAAAGACTTTCACAATTTCCAGTACATACCCTTCATTTAATTTAGGTCGGTGTGCATCCGCAAACGTTACTTCCCCAGCTTGTCTCATGAAATCTTTGAGATCCTTAACACAAGATAATTGTGTTAAGCAAAGAAAAGGAAAGGGGACACACAAACAATCACATGATATAAAAAAAACAAGACTACTGAAAGAGAAGATGTTAGATAAAGTACAAACATGGCATTTACCACACTTGTATTCTATCAGAATTCAAAAATTATCTATGTCAGGGCACGGAATAAGGAAATAGCATATTGCTTTTAAGCAAAATGCTAAAGGAAATTCAGATTTTAACATTAAGGTAGTATTAGTCTATGCTGAGCTCAGTACAAAAGAAAAAAAACAAACAAAAAAAACAAAAAAGGAAACAGTACATATTTTTAAAGACTAAAGTAGAGAAGTTTTATTAAAAAAAAAAAAAAAAAAACAGAACATTTACAAGACACCAGTTATTTTGTGCCCCATATGTCATTAAAAAAGTTTACTTTACCTTTATTATTATTTCCCTAGGCTAGTCAAGCAGCAAACCATTAATCGGTCGGAGAAACCTTCATGACATATGCCCGACTGGCTCTTCGCCACCCACTTGAAGGACACTACCCAATCGATGGAAGCCTTTAATCGCACAGCCCTCCCTATTAGCAGACTATTGGCGGATGCAGACATGTTCTACTCGAGCAGTTACCAAGGACCACTTTACTGCGATCAGGATTCCAACGACCACCTAATTTCGTATCTTTCAACTCTTTTCGACCGGACCTCTTATTCGGAAGCGTTACAGGAAGACAGGTCTCAACTTAGGGATCAGATCACGTTATCAACGCTCTGGGATCGCTGCAACCTGGCACTTCAAGGAAGTGCACCGATAACGTCTAGACCGGCAAACACAGATCTAGAGGTGGCCAACTGATCACTGTAGGAGCTGACTGGCAAAGTCAACCAGGCCCAACCAAGAGTGACCAAGACAACGATTAGGATAACCCACAGGCACTCCTCGTCATAAGGCCAACGACACAGACAGGCTGGCAAATAAAGGGTTTAATATTTGGTTAAAAATTGATTTTAAAAAACAAGAAAAATATCCTCAAAACATTTACATTTGATCACTAATATTAAAGTTCAAAACATCCCCCAAATTACATTTAATTAAATGTTTAAAATTACAATTCCATTAAATCCATTAATTTAAGATAAAACTACTTTTAATAAAACAAAACATTAGCTACCCATTAACTTTTTTTAAAAAACCACATTAAAATAACTCAAAACTGTATTTCAACAAACCTGCCAGCTGACTCTTGAGGATAAATTCTCAACTATAAGCCGATTTTCTGTTCTTACAGGTGGAGCATTTCTGAGGAAGAAAATTCGTATTCACAATGGAAGAAATGCAATGACAGCACTTGTGTTCAACTGTGGGCAAGTTCAAGCCATCAGATATGACAAGCCATCCTAATGACTTCCGTCAACAGATTCTGTGTTCTACGACTCGTATAGATTCATCAAGAACAATGGGCTTACGTGGGAATAGAAAAACACATTATATGGCAGGACCCCGAATCATCACTGCTAATGTCTCCTGAACCTTAAATGCTACCCTACAATAATTGTTCAATGCAGCCGTCCCCCCTTCACATACCGTCTATCATTTCGAGGTCTGCGACTACTAAAACGGTCAGAGTATCGTCCTCTACCTCTTCCACCTCGTGACCGAGCCCTAGCATGTTCAATAGTAACCCTACAAAAGAGGAAGAAAAATCTCCGTTACACACTTAAGTTATATAGATCTACTTAGAAAAATATGCCAGCAGACCCAGTCTGCTCTATGTCCCAAGGCTAACTAGTTACACAGGAGTCTCACCTTTCACTACAGAGTTCTTTTCCATCAAGCTCATACACAGCATCATCTGCATCCCTCGGATCCTCAAATTCCTAAAATGTAAGTATAAACATGGGCTTTAGAAGAGTATTCTACAACATAATGAGCATTGAAATCAGGAGACAGAATAGGAAAAGAGGTATCTTAACAACACTGCCACATAGTCAAACCTAATCAAGGAGCCACTAGGAGTGGGTTCCAGTGAGCCGGCAAGTTAAAGTTGTTTTCAGCCTCAATAAAACTCACACACAAGGCTGGGTAACATTTTCTGAACGCAAATATTCTACCTGGACTCAAGATCGAAAACTGCTTATCAAAACTCTACCTACTTAGCAGATAATTCACCCAGTTCTAAATACTTACCACAAAACCAAAGCCTCTTTTCAGATCAATATCTCTTATCCGTCCATATCCCTTGAAGAATCTTTCCACGTCCTTCTCCCTGGCCGCTGGATTTAGTCTCCCGATGAATACTCGACAGCCACTCATGATGTCCGGCTAGTACTTCCTATTAGAAAGTAATTCAATCGAGATAACAGCAATGACTGTGACAGAGAAACGCCTGATCAAAGAATCAAAAACATAAACAGCGTAAAATGTTTACCCAGTGATGTTATAAACGGGATTGCCAAGAGTGCCTCTAATGAAGCCAGGTTAACTTGCAGACAAAATTAAAACCCAGCTCCCTCCCAACACGGTCCGTTACTGGGCCCAGACCGCAGCAACCGCAACGCCCACTGCCACTTCTCCAACTGCGCAGCCGCACACTCTCCACGGCTCTCCGGCCCCCTCCCATCTGCCGCAGTTAGGAAAGGCCGAGAAGTGCGGGCGGAGCCGCCCCCGCCCTCCGCAAAGCCAGCCCAATGGCGGCCTCGCGGGCGCGTCACAGCGGGTGGAAGCCGGATTCTCGCGACGCCACGACCGCGCCTGCGCCAACGGGGCGGGCGCTCTGCGGCCACAAAATGGCGGCGGTGGAATCAACAGCAGCAGAGCCGCGCGTGCCAAATTCTCTTTTCCCTCCTCCTCCCAACTCCACCGTTCTTGGGGTCACTGCGGCCGCCCTCCAAAAGGCCCAGCCGCATCGCCAGCAAAGTCAGGGAGATCCCGGCCCACTACTCTACGTGTCCGGGAGATGAAGACGTTAAGACCGGCAGGGAGGGGCGCACAACCGCTGTGTAAAAACGACCCTAACAGTGACCGCCCTTCCACCTCAGTCCCCCTCAAACAGTATGCCAAAAGGGAGACGTGCCCCAGCGCCCACCTCGAATCAACTGCGCTCATTAGACGCCGTCCTCCGCAAAGAGAGCAGCCCCAGCCGCTCACGAATTGAGCGGCCATGAAGAAGCCTCGATCCGAGAAGGCTTGCCCTCAAAGTGAGCCACTCACCTACCGGACGGGGTCTTTAGCGGCTGAGACCCAGACAGGTCCGTAGTCTGCGACGGAGTCGTCGGCCTCCACGCAGACCAGGACTTAACTCGTCTACGCCTCTCCACAACTGACGCACTTAGCAGCTCTGGCACTCCACAAAATGGAGGCCGCATCTCTGCGTCACTTCCGGGGACGCCCCTGGGCCTTGGGTCCACCCTGTTGGACCCAGGGAAGACGGAAGTTTTGGGAGGGCCGGAAATTTCGGGGAACGTGCGTCTCCTTTGACACTGTGAGTGACCGACCCTCCGCCCGCGGTGGGTGGGGCCGGAGGCGGGAACTCGCTTGGGCATTGCCGGCAGGTGCCGGAGTCTGGAGGGACATCGGTTGAAGTTGTTCGCCCCTTCTAAGTCCTTGGCGTTCGGTTCATCATCATCTCTCCCAGAAGAGTCTCCTGAGACAAGTATCAACCCTTCTTGTATCTAAAGTTTTTCTTAGACACACACAAGATTACTAATTAGAAGAAACTTAGCTTTGCAGAAATACCTGGCCTTTGCTTATCTCTCGCCCTCAAAGCAGAGAGCTCCTAGATGTTCGAGTTCTTTTTTCAGCCATGCCACAGCTGTATGGTTTTGTTGTAGTGAGAAGACTAAGGAACTGAAGTATTTTTTTAAATGAAGGGGTTTTGACTGATGAAATGTTGAAAATGGTACTGCAACTAGAAGGCTGTCTTGAATTGAGGCTGGAATACAGATTTCTGCATTTCCATCACTCTGGGAGAGTGGTTGGAAAAGGTTTCAAGCTGCTTTTTTTTTTTTTTTGAGACGGAGTCTCGCTCAGTCGCCCAGGCTGGAGTGCAGTGGCGCCATCTCGGCTCACTGCAAGCTCCGACTCCGGGTTCACACCATTCTCCTACCTCAGCCTCCCGAGTAGCTGGGACCACGCCGGCTAATTTTTTTTGTATTTTTAGTAGAGATGGGGTTTCACCGTGTTAGCCAGGATGGTCTCGATCTCCTGACCTCGCGATCCGCCCGCCTCGGCCTCCCAAAGTGCTGGGATTACAGGCGTGAGCCACCGCGCCCGGCCTCAAGCTGCTTTTAAGTCGAAATGGTATTTGGTTAATCCTTCCCGTTGAGATTTCTGTAATGTAACACATGAAAGTTTGCAATTCTTTTTTTTTTTTTTTTTTTTTTTTTTTTTTGAGATGGAGTCTCGCTCTGTCGCCCGGGCTGGAGTGCGGTGGCCGGATCTCAGCTCACTGCAAGCTCCGCTTCCCGGGTTTACGCCATTCTCCTGCCTCAGCCTCCCGAGTAGCTGGGAGTACAGGCGCCCGCCACCTCGCCCGGCTAGTTTTTTGTATTTTTTAGTGGAGACGGGGTTTCACCCTGTTAGCCAGGATGGTCTCGATCTCCTGACCTCGTGATCCGCCCGTCTCGGCCTCCCAAAGTGCTGGGATTACAGGCTTGAGCCACGGCGCCCGGCCGAAAGTTTGCAATTCTTTAGAAACAGAGAATGCCCTGCTTTCAAAGTGGGTGTGAAACACAGCCCTCCATATTAACTCCCCCGAGGTCCCGATAAGGTTGGTAGACCTAGAGACTTAGGTATAAAGAGATTGGTTAACTTTGCTTTAATGCTTTTATGTAGAACCCAGTGCACCCCATTTTTGAGAAGTGCCTGGAATGTGGAGTTGCATGCTTGCAACTAGAGTTAAACAGAAAAAGTAGTTCAGGAAGAAGGAGACAACTGACACTTAACTCTGACCTCAGGGGCCCTTAGGCACTCAGAACTGAAACTTGGATAGTCTGTATCGGTAAGTTTGTCCATTCATAGTTATATGTGCAAATAAAAAGAGTCTCGGTGGGTACATGACAAAATTGTAAAGTTAGTTACCTATGATGTGGGAGTTAAGGATGGGTTTATAACACAATATGTATTTAATGTATTTGTTCAATTAAAAGAAAAAAATGTTATCTAGTTGTTGGCCTGATGAACATTGGCATTTTATAATGCACAAATTGTCCCAGACCAGTTTGTATTTAATTACATTTGTTTGGTTTCTGCATAATAAACAAGTCTTCCCGATTACTTTCTACATTTTATGTTTACTATGAAAGCAACTCTTTTTATTTCACTCACTACCACTTTTTTTGTTTTGTTTTTAAGGCTAGTAAAGCAGTGGGACTGGAGAAGGAACTAACAACTACATTTTATTTTGGCTGCAATAAGAAAAAGTAATCTGGAAAAGGTTTTCTGGGGGTGAAAAGTAAAAAAGATGGTGCTGTACACCATGAAGAAGTTGCTATTTTCAGCTCATGTTGATTTTCTTCAGGACCAATTTTTTAATGAAAACTTTTCTCTGATTTATTTATTATTTAAAAGTTTATGAGTTCCACAAAAGTAATTTTTCTTTAGTAGTGCCTAGAGACAATATTTTAAAACATTTGTCTTCTGCAATGTTGGCTTTTGCCATGACAACCATCTAATCTCAAGTCTCCCTATTTGTATTAGTCCGTTCCCACACTGCTATAAAAAAACTATCTGAAACTCGGTAATTTATGAAGAAAGGAGGTTTAATTGACTCACAGTTCCATAGGCTATACAGTAAGCATCACTGGGAGGCCTGAGGAAACTGAACAATCATGGCAGAAGGCAAATGGGAAGCAAGCACCCTCTTCATGCACGTGATGGCAGGAGAGAGAGAGAAAGCAAGGCGGTGAAGAGGGCCTCACTCACACACTTTTTTTTTTTTTTTTGAGACGAAGTCTTGCTCTGTTGTCCAGGCCGGAGTGCATGGCGCGATCTTGGCTCACTGCAAGCTCCGCCTCCCAGGTTCACATCATTCTCCTGCCTCAGCCTCCCCAGTAGCTGGGACCACAGGCGCCCACCACCACGCCTGGCTAATTTTTTGTATTTTTAGTGGAGACGGGGTTTCACCGTGTTAGCCAAAATGGTCTCGATCTCCTGACCTCATGATCCACCCGTCTCAGCTTCCCAAAGTGCTGGGATTACAGGCGTGAGCCACTGTACCCAGCCGTGCCTCACACTTTCAAAAACCATCAGATCTTGTGAGAACTCACTATCACAAGAACCGAATGGGGGAAATCTGCCCCATGAGCCAATCCCTTCCCACCAAGTTCCTCCCCGAACACTGGGTATTACAACTCAACATGAGATTTGGGTGGAGACACAGAGCCAAACCATATCACTATTGGACTGTTTCTTACCAATTTCTCTAATAAATACAAAGTCATCTTCTATGATCAGAATTATTCTTCCCCTATGTGATCTTACAATATTCTGGATTTTTTTGTTTTGTTTTTTTTGTTTTTTGAGACAGAGTCTCGCTCTGTCACCCAGGCTAGAATGTAGTCGCACGATCTCTGCTCACTGCAAGCTCCGCCTCCCGGGTTCTTGCCATTCTCCTGCCTCAGCCTCCCCAGCAGCTGGGACTACAGGCACACACCGCCACACCCGACTAATTTTTGTGTTTTTAGTAGAGATGGGGTTTCACGATGTTAGCCAGGATGGTCTCAATCTCCTAACCTTGTGATCCGCCTGCCTCAGCCTCCCAGAGTGCTGGGATTACAGATGTGAGCCACCACGCCCAGCCTACAATACTCTGTTTATACCCCTGTTATACAGTCATCACTGATTCATGTATGTTATTCATGTTTTCTAGAAATGCATAGCACCAAAAAGACTCAATATTTATAGACCTGGATTTGCATGAGCATTTTTTTCAGGTCATCCTATTCCTATATGAATGTTTCAACAAAATGGCTTGGCATCCTTTTCCTAAGACATCCAAATTAGAAGCAACCCTTTTTTTTTTTTTTTTTTTTTTTGAGATGGAGTCTCTCTCTGTCGCCCAGGCTGGAGTGCAGTGGTGTGATCTTGGCTCTCTGCAACCTCCGCCTCCCGTCTCAGCCCCCCGAGTAGCTAGGACTACAGGCACACGCCACCATGCCTGGCTAATTTTTTGTATGTTAGTGGAGACAGGGTTTCACCGTGTTGTCC
>NW_012106931.1:1231403-1250187 GCF_000951045.1 Mandrillus leucophaeus | reverse complement strand
CTCAGCCCCCCGAGTAGCTAGGACTACAGGCACACGCCACCATGCCTGGCTAATTTTTTGTATGTTAGTGGAGACAGGGTTTCACCGTGTTGTCCAGGCTGCTCTCTTGATCTCCTGACCTCATGATCCACCCGCCTCAGCCTCCCGAAGTGCTAGGATTACAGGCGTGAGCCACCGCGCCCAGCCTAGAAGCAAATCTTTAAAGGAAAAAAGATGCAAAGAAATCACAGATTGAAATAAACACAAAATTTACTGGCATCTCTCTTGGAGACTTTCAGTGTAGCTGTGGTATGTTTCATTCATTGCCATCCTGATTTCATCTAATTCGGAAATGAGCAAATTATGGCCTATGGGCCTAATCCAGCCTCTTATCTGTTTTTATATAGCCAATGAGTAATTTTACATTTTTAAATGGTTGTGGGGGAACAGAAGAAGAAGAATATCTGAGCACATGAAAATTATATGAAATTTAAAGGTCAGTATCCATAAATAAATAAATTTTTGGAACATAGCCATTCCTGTTCATTTACTTATTGCCTATATCTGTTGTGCTACAGAGGCAGGGCTGAGTAGCTATGCTAGAGTCCATATGGCCTGAAAGCCTAAAATATTTACTGTCTGGTCCTTTACAGAAAACATTTGCTGATGGGGTGGGGGAAATAAGAGATTAATAGGTACAAGCATACAGTTAGATAGGAGGAGTAAGATCTAATGTTCAATCACAGAGTAGGGTGACTATATAGTTAACAACAATGTATTTTATATTTTAGAACAGCTAGAAGAGAGGACTTAAAATGTTCCCAACACATAGAAGTAATAAATACACAAAGTAATGAATATCCTAAATACTCTGATTTGATCATTACACATCCTATGCATGTAATAAAATATTTCATATGCCCCCATGTATAAATAATATGTATCAATAGAAAAATTTTAAATTATTTTTAAAAATCATTTTCTGACCCTTGAACTGATTCCTAGATTTTCAACTGCTCTATGAATGCTCCACCCAACCCCCTTTGTCAGATAATAAAACTGTAAACAAAGAAAAACTGAAAACAAAGAAACATGATTTGATCTTTATTTTTAAAGTTTGATTCCTGTTATGAAAAAGAAGTATACATATATGCTTACTATAGGAAAAATGTTCAACAGGAAGATATTGAAAGAGGAAAACACAATCCTGTCTCACCAACTCAACCTCTGATTGTAGTTTGCTGTATTTCCCTCCTGTGGGCTTTTTTTTTTTTTCTGTTTAATGTTTTTCAGTACAAAAGTAGTACCTCATCTTTTTTTTTTTTTTTTTAAAGACAGATTGTCGCTCTGTCACCCAGCTGGAGTGCAGTGGCACGATCTTGGCTCACTGCAACCTCCACATCCCCGGTTCAAGCAATTCTCCTGCCTCAGTCTCCCCAGTAGCTGGGACTACAGGCGCCCACTACCACGCCCAGCTAATTTTTTGTATTTTTCAGTAGAGACGGGGTTTTACCATATTGGCCAAGCTGGTCTCGAACTCCTGACCTCGTGATCCACCCACCTCGGCCTCCCAAAGGTCTGTGATTATAGGCGTGAGCCACCGCGCCCGGTCAAAAATACTGAAAGAGGAAAACACAACCCTGTCTCAGCAACTCAACCTCTGATTGTAGTTTACTGTATTTCCTTCTAGTGGGTCTTTTTTTTTTTTTTCTGTTTAATGTTTTTCAATACGAAAGTAGTGCCTCCTCATTTTTTAAAACACAGATATGAGATTTTTAAAAGTCATCCCTATTTCCAGCCCTTAAGGGAAAACTACTTAGCATTATTGAACTTTCCCTTTCGTGTTTTTCTATAAGAACAATTGTATTTTCAAAATATGAATCATCATCATATATACTTGGTTTTATGAGGGCTTCTTAATTCCTAAAACTTAATCATGTACATTTTCCATGTTTCTTTGTCTTAATATTTTATGATCATGAGTGTATATTCAAATTTTTACCATTATTTTCACTTAACATTACACAACTACGTGCTTGGGGAAAATATTCATTCTGACCAACTTTTCTGTTTTTCGAAAATGTCCTAAATATCACCAGATGCTTAAAAATTGCTATCCAAAAAAATTCCAACACGAAGAAAAAGTGTTACTTCCTTGCCTCCACCTTATAATTCTAAAGATTTTTCAAAAGAATTAACTATACTTAAGTAATTTCTCTTAGAAATATATGAGGTTTTTTAATGTCCAGTTTTTTACTCAGGTTCACCTTTATATACCTATCTGACTTCCTTAGGTTGTTACATTCTGATTTTTGCTGCTGTTTAACTTAGTGTACAATATTTAAAATACCTCTGAACTTACTAATTTGAGTGCCTAGATCAGAAGGCATCCCACAGCAAGAGAGTGTGTAACAGACAGGGCAGGAGAAGGCTGAACTCACTTTCCTGAGAAACCCACTCTCTCAATAACAAACCCATTCCCATTATAATGGCATTAATTCATTCATGAGGGCAGAGCCTTCATGACCTAATCCCCTGGTAAAGGTCCTACCTCTCAACACTGTTACATTGGGGATTAAGTTTCCAATACACAAACTTTAGGGAACACATTCAAACTGTAGCATTCAAGGCATTTATGAAAAAGGGAAATAACCAGACAAGGACCATATCTACCCAAGAACTACCCCCTAATGCCTACCCTCTAAACCCCCTCTACCCCCACAAACTCTCAGGAACTGGAAACTGACTAATTACTGGGCTATTTCCTTTTTTGATATCAAGAAGGAGGCCTCAAAAGCATGAATTCCCTAAAGCAATTCGTAACAGTGCCATTGTAGTGACCCTGCCAAATCAGCCCCAATCCTGGAAATTATTCCTTCCCTGATATAATTATTAGGGGCAAGGTACACAGAATTAATCCAGTGAAGAACATTTGATATCTTATCTGTTCTATAAATCAGACCACCCACAAGTGGGCCATGTTTAGTCCAGAAAAAAGTGGCTTACTCTTGCACAAAAAGTGTGGAAGGGAATGGGAAGCTCTACCATATTTTTCTTCCTGGCTACTGTACCTAAAACAAACAGTCTCCTCTTTTAAGAGCTTGGATATTAGGGCTGGGCGCGGTGGCTCAAGCCTGTAATCCCAGCACTTTGGGAGGCCGAGACGGGCGGATCACGAGGTCAGGAGATCGAGACCATCCTGGCTAACACGGTGAAACCCCGTCTCTACTAAAAAATACAAAAAACTAGCCGGGCGAGGTGGCGGGCGCCTGTACTCCCAGCTACTCGGGAGGCTGAGGCAGGAGAATGGCGTGAACCCGGGAGGCGGAGCTTGCAGTGAGCTGAGATCCAGCCACTGCACCCCAGCCTGGGCGACAGAGCGAGACTCCATCTCAAAAAAAAAAAAAAAAAAAAAAAAGAGCTTGGATATTGAGTACTCATCCAAATGGGCCATGGCTTGGGTTAAGGAGAACTGAACTAAGATATCCCACTGCTGAAGCAATTAGACTATCCTATTGAGCTCTGTAGAGAATTGGTTGAATTCACAGCAAAATACCCTTAGGAATACAGGGCTACGGAAACTTGGAGCCTGACTAAAAGCCAGTATCTTAGTCCTGCCATCACAGAATACCACAGGCTGAATAATTTATAAAGAGCAGAAATGTATTTCTCACAGTTCTGGAGGCAGGGAGTCCAAAACCAAGGTGCCAGCATCTGATGAGGGCTACTCTCTGTTTGCAAGATGACACCTTGAATGCTGCACCTTCTAGAGGAGAGGAAAGCTGTGACCCCACATGGCAGAAGACAAAAAGGCAAGAGGAGTAAGTTCCCTCCAACAACCTCCTTTATAACATCATTAATTCATTCATGAAGGTGGAGCTCTTATGACCTAAACCCTCCCAAAAGGCCCCACCTCTCAACATTGTTGAATTGGGAATTGCGTTTCTAACACATTAATTTTGGGAGATACTTCAGACCATAGGTACCAGTGACCCGGAAAGGCCCAGCGTCTCCATCATAAGCACATAAAACTAAGACAGCTTCTGGGTCTAGGTCTGGGGCATATAGCTACCTTGATCAGGCTGGGTGTAGTCCACTCTCACGGCTTCTACTGTGCTAATTCCTGATTAAGCCTCATGAGCTCCCAGCCAAAGGCTCTGTTTCTAATATCAGGGTATATGGTATAAATAGCTGAATGTTGCTTAAAATAGAAGCAAGGAAAAAAGAGGCCGAAGGTGGACATTAGGAGGATGGTAGTAGATCTCGACTACCATATTAATGAGCTTGGACTCTACCCAGTGGGCACCGAGTAGATGCCACAAGATTTTTCACAAGAGATAACATGATCAGATTTACGTTTTAGGCAGGAAAGGCTGTGCCGGGGACAGTGGCCAAAACCAGTTAGGACTCTTTATATAACAAGGAACAGAATCCCAGTATAACCACCTTAAGAAAAGTGTTGGCTGGACATGGTGCCTCATGCCTGTAATCCCAGCACTTTGGGAGACCAAGGCAGGCAGATCACCTGAGGTCAGGCGTTCAATACCAGCCTGGCCAACATGGTGAAACTCTGTCTCTACAAAAATATAAAAGCTAACCGGGCATGATGGCGGGTGCCTGTAATCCCAGCTACTTGGGAGGCTGAAGCGGGAGAATCGCTTGAACCCGGGAGGCGGAGGTTATAGTGAGCTGAGATTGCACCATTGCACTCCAGCCTGGGTGACAGAGTAAGACTCCGTCTCAAAAGAAAAAAAAAAAAAAGTTGTATTTATTGGTTAGTATAACTGAACATTTTATACACAGGCACACTGTGGGCTTGGCTTGAGAGAGGGCTCAAGTGGCAATGTGGGAGGGGTTGTTTCCCAAAGGAAAATCAGTGATTGTTTTACCAAAAAAGTGAATTGACATTGTGGTGGCCAAACCCCAAAGTGACCCTAAGGATCCTCACATGCTGGTCTTCACACACACCCTCCCACATGCACTAAGTTTACTCTATGTAGCCAATAGACTATGACTGAAGTGAAAACGCTGGCAATTAGGTTTTAAAAAACTATGGCTTTCCTGTCTCTCTCTCTCTCTCTCTCTCTCTCTCTCTCTCTCTCTCTTGCACACACACACACAAATATATACATTACTCACTTGGGGAGAAGCCAACTGCCATGTCATAACACTCAGGCAACCTACACAGAGGCTGACTGAAGCCTCCAGCCAACAGCCAGCAAGGAAGAGGTCCTGCCCACACCATGGGAGTGAGCTTGGAAGCAGTCTCCAACCCCAGTTGAGCCTTGAGATGACGGTGGCCCCGGCTGACAGCTTGACTGTAACCTCACAAGCAACCCTGATGCAGAACCATCCCACTAAGCTGCTCCCAGATTCCTAACCCCCAGAAACCATGTGAGATAATATGATTGCTGGTTAAACTGGGGGGTAATTTGTCACATAGCAGTAAGCAACTAACACAGACGGTGAGGCAAAAATAGTTGCGCATTGTCAATAATGGGATTGATGGGGCAACAGCAAAGGGTGGAGACAAATTGGAGAAATATTGAGAAGACCAATTACAACAACTTGGTGATCAACTTGACATAATAGATAAAGAAGAGATAAGAATAAAATTTCAAGCTAGGCACAGTAGCTCATGCCTGTAATCCCAGCACTTTGGGAGGCCAAGGCCGGCAGACTGCTTGAGCCCAGGAGTTCAAGACCAGCCTGGGCAACATGGTGAAACCCCATCTTTATAAAAACTACAGAAAAATTAGCCTGGTATGGTGGCACACCTGTAGTCCTAGCTACTGGGGAGGTTGAGGTGGGAGGATCACTTGAGCCCAGGATGCAGAGGTTGCAGTGAACCAAGATTGCGCCACTGCACTCCAGCCTGGGTAACAGAGTGGGACCCCATCTCAAAAAATTTTTTTGTATTTAAAAAAAGAATAAAATTTCACTTCCAGGCTGGAGTATGGGTATGTAGCATGGGTGCAATAGAGGGGTCAGAGAATAGAGAATGAATGGGTAATGCCCATGAGTTCCCTCAGGCTTACCGATTTGGAAGTTCCTGGGCCATACTAGGAGGAGATTCCATCAGGCAGTAGGATGCATACGTTTGAAGCATAGGAGACAAATATGAGCCATTTTTTAAAAAATTGAGAAAAATCCCCATATATGTGACAGTTGATACCATGAAAACAGATAGTCACCCAGGTTTTCGTTGAGGCAAAGATTTGAAGGGAGAGCTGGGCACAATGGCTCATACCTATAATCCTAGCTACTTGGGGGACTGAGGCAGGAGGATCACTTGAGTCCAGGACTTCAAGACTAGCCTGGGCAACATGGTGAGACCCAGTCTCTAAAAACATTTTAAAATTTAAAAAATTAAAAATAATTTTTTTAAAAAATTCAAGATGTGGAGGGAGTATTCTGTGCACAGATTAAGAATCTGTTTGCCTTGGAAGGAGCTTTCCAATGACCAGTGCACAAAGGGCCATGAGCCCAGAAGAGCACAAGCATAAATACTATGGGGGGTGAGAATTCAAGGAAGACAAGCTGACCAAAGGCTTATAATTAGGGCTGGGACTAAGGATCAAAGGAATATGATTAACTTGCCTTAGAATTCAGACAGAACCTTGGCACAATTGGTTTGTGTCCACTCTTGATCTGGTACATTCGTATATGTCAGTGTGGCTCACATGCTATGGATTAGTCCATCAAAAACACATTCCTGCTTTATTGCATTTTACATTTAATTTTAAATAAATCCTCCTTTTGGTTGTTATTACAAGGTATGGTAAGTGCATATTTAGTGTTTTATTCCGGAAGCCATTTGCCAACCATGACCTGGTCTGACATCTGGGCCATAGTCACCACTGCTCAAACGTATCTCCCCTTTCTCTAAATTCCTGTAGCACTTTATGCTTGTACATTTCCTCTAGCAGTTATCACAGACTTTCTTGGAATGTGATTATTTGTAGACAGATTATAAATTCTTTGGTGTTAGAGACCCTGTTTTACAGATCTTTGCACCCCTCTCAGTAAGAAGCACAGTTTCCTGCTCATAAGTTGTAAACAAGTGCACAAACAAGATTGTACAGGATGTCACTTGGACTGGCTGACCAGTGCCACTCGCTGTCCTTGGGTAATGGCATATCCTGTTCTCATGGTTAAACTCTCTTAAGCAGCTATATCTCTGCTGTCTGAAGCTACCCCTACCCATTACTAATTGTCTCATCATAGAACAATGAGATTCTCTCTACCCTAATAATTTGCAGTTTTTAACTGAGAAGCCCAAAGGTGAAGCATCTTAATGACAGCAGGTCAGAAGGAAGGTGACTTTCCCATCTGTGGCTGAAGTACCCAGGGCTGCCCTTGTACCAGCACCTCCTAAAACTGGGTTGTTTAAGCCTCCCAGATCTCACGAGATGCCCCCAGCACCTTCCACTAATTTCCTCTCTCTGCATAAGATGGCTCAAGTTGGCTTCTGTAACTTGAGAGCAAAACAGCTTAACATACAACATGATCCAGTGTAAGCAATCAAAAATGGATTTATCATTAAGGATTCAGAAGTGTCTCATGAAATCCAAAGGTCAGAATGTGCTCAGGCCTGAGGAGGAGTCTGAAACAGGAAGTGGGAACTGTCAAGAACTCAGATATGTACAATTTCCATCTCCCTCTTCTGTTTTTTTATGTCATTTGCTCACCTCCTGCAGTTTGGCTTTCCTCGCCTCTCAATCTATATGGGAGAAGGTGACCACACCCTATCACCCAGTTTTCACATCACTTCCATTCAAAAGTAGATCCCGGCTGGGTGCAGTGGCTCACGCCTGTAATCCCAGCACTTTGGGAGGTCAAGGCAGGAGGATCACCTGAGGTCAGGAGTTCAAGACCAGCCTGGCCAGCATGATGAAACCCCGTCTCTACTAAAAATACAAAAATTAGCTAGGCATGGTGGCGGGCGCCTGTAATCCCAGCTACTCGAGAGGCTGAGGCGGGAGAATTACTTGAACCTCGGGGGCAAAGGTTGCAGTGAGCTGAGATCACACCACTGCACTCCAGCCTGGGTGAAAGAGCGAGACTCTGTCTCAAAACAAAACAAAACAAAACAAAACAAAAAAGTAGATCCCAGAATGAGCATGGAACCTGTGAGTCTCAATTCCAAGTTTCCTGGAAAGGAAAATCTGATTGGCTACGTTTGGGTGAGGTGTCTATTCTGGTCCAATCAAAGATGAGGTCACATGGTACAAACATGGCTGCCAAAGAGCTCACCTCATAGATAAGGATGATGTTTCTGAGGATTATTGTCAACAAAGGTGAAACCTCAAATGTTGAATAAACAAGCAGCTCCACTTCAAAATGGCCCTGACTGCCCTAGATTAAATTCCCAAGCACCCACCAACCTTTCCCCAAAGCAGGCCAAACCAGCTTATCTTCCAGCACTAGGCTCTGCTTTGGCAAAGACATGTGAAGCCATCTTATCTGCCTGGGTCATGCCTATCTTCCTCGCATAACTAGGCGCAAGAAGATATCCTAATGGTTACCTACTGTAATTGTAACATTCAGGAATAATCGGAGGCCTGCTATATGCCCAGGTACTGTTCAAGGAGTTCCATAGGCTTCTTTCATTTGACCCCCTCAACAGCCCTAAGAGAGGTACTGCTAATCCTATTTTATGGCAGAGGAAATATATTCTGAGAAGTTGGTTTCCCAAGCTCAATAACTATTAGTGACAGTGTAGGATTCAAGCCCAAGAGCTCTTCCAGTGGGCCAAGGTCAACTCTGGGATGGAACAGAGGAGTGAACAGAGTGGAGTTGAGTGCCTTGGCCAGGGAAGCAGAGGCTAAAATGGATACCGAGTTTAGGCTGAGGGGCTCGGACACTGTGGATGCCCTGCTTAGTTTCTGAGGCTCTGACACTCCCCACAGCCCTAACTTAGCATATTCCTCTCTTACTCAACCTTCCCCAGTAAAATAGGGCTAATAAGGAGCAGAGTAGCATGATGATACAGTGACTTATCTTTTGAGTCTCAAAGCATTTTATAAGCATTGCCTGTCCTGGGGAGATTTAAAAGATAGACCAAATTTAGACGACATACCAATAATAATAACTCATATTTATCACATGCTTACTGTTCCTGACACATGCTCAGAACTTTGTGTGCATTAAACCACCTACTTCCCCAAAACACAGCAAGCTTTCATAAGAGGAGACTGAGGCTTAGAAAATAACTTCCAGGCAGGGTGTGGTGGCTCACATCTGTAATCCCAGCACTTTGGGAGGCTGAGGCAGGCAGATTGCTTGAGCTCAGGAGTTTGAGACCAGCCTGGGCAACATGGTGAAACCCCGTCTCTACAAAAAATTAGTCAGGCGTGGTGGCACGTGCCTGTAGTCCCAGCTACAGGGGAGCTGGGATAGGAGGATTGCTTCGACCCAGGAGGTTGAGGCTGCAGTAAGCTGAGACTGCACCACTGCACTCCAGCCTGGGTGACAAAGTGAGATTCCGTCAAAAAAAAGAGAAAGAAAGAGAGAGAGAGAGGGAGGGAGGGAGGGAGGGAGGGAGGGAGGAACTTTCCAAATTTCAACAGCAAGTATGCATTTGAACCCAAGCAGTTTATCCCAAAGAGCCTCAAACTTTTACCGTATTTCAAACAAATAAATATTGGATGTAGGGCTGAGCACAGCGGCTCATGCCTGTAATCCCAGCACTTTGGGAGGCCAAGGTTGGAGGATCACTTGAGCCCAGGAGTTTAAGACCAGCCCAGGCAACATAATGAGACCTCATCTCTACCAAAAATTCAAAAATTAGCCAGACGTGGTGGTCTGCACCTGTGGTCTCAGCTACTCAGGAGGCTGAGATGGGAGGATCGCTTGAGCTCACGAGGTTGAGGCTGCAGTGAGCTGTGATCATGCCACTACATTCCAGCCTAGGTAACGGAGTGAGACCCCGTCTCAAAACAAACAAACAACAACAACAAAAAAAAAAAACAATAGAGGTACGCTGAAGAAAAACTTAAGAACATATCCAGAGAAGTTTAAGAAAGGAATTTGTTACACAAGAGGAAATAAGGCCAAGGAGACATTCTCTCTAAAGGGAACCAGCAGAATGGCAAGGCAGCTCTGGGTTATGAAGAGCAGCTTCCACCTCCTCCAGGAGGTCAAGGTTATCTTTACATCAAGCTCTTAACCATGGCACCTGCTCTGCTCAGCGTGCCTCTGTGTGAATGCGGGGGGGATGTGAACCCCTGGGGAACACAGCACGACTTTCCAAGGGGTACCTGGAATTCCATTTTAAGAGACCCACCTACCATTCTAGATCCTCCACTTCGAAAGAATGCTTTCCTAATTTGATTTGATGGTGAACTCTCCCGTGGTCCAGGTGTCTTTTTTTTTGAGACAGAGTCTCACTCTGTCACCCAGGCTGAAGTGCAGTGGTGCAATCTCCGCCTCCCAGGTTCAAGTGATTCTCTTGCCTCAGCTTCCTGAGTAGCTGGGATTACAGGCGCACACTACCATGCCCAGCTAACTTTTGTATTTTTAGTAGAGATGGGGTTTCATCATATTCAAGGCCAGGGTGATCTCGAACTCCTAGTCCCAGGTGATCTGCCTGTCTTGGCCTCCCAAAGTGCTGGGATTACAGGCGTGAGCCACGGTGCCTGACCCAGGTATCTCCTTTTTAACAGCCCTTTCCCCTCTAGACAAAGATTCAAGATGACTGAGAGGTTACCTTTCTTTTTGTCAGGTGAGAAAGCAGCACCTCGGAGGCCCCAAACAAAGGGACACATTGGGTGGCATTGAGAAAGCCAATGAGTCTCATGATGAGATAACAAATCCTTTCAGAAATCAAATGGTTTTCAATCTTTTTTCTTTTTTTGGAGACAAAAAAAGCCAGGCTGGAGTGCAATGGCACAATCATGGCTCACTGCAGCCTCAACCTCCAGGGCTCAAGCGATCCTCCCCCTTCAGCCGCCTGAGTAGCTGGGACTACAGGTGCATGCCACCATGCCCAGCTCAAAAAAAAAAAGACAAACATACATAACCAAGTTGCTGGCTACTGTATCAAGTATAATTTTGTATCATTCAAGGAATTTTAAAAATCGAGTGACTTTGCTTTAACAAAACTCCATCCATCCCCACATCCTTGTTTATATTAATATAAATGTTCCTTAGCACTTACATGTATAAATATCTTTCTCCCGATGAATATTATTTATCCACAGTTATATTTTAAAAGCTCTATCTACCTCATTAAGACATGTATTTCTAGTAAAATTACTTTGGAAATGAAATAATTCTCAAAATTTTTATTATGTTTATGTTGTTTTGCTCATAGGCAATTAAAATTCACTATATACATTTACATATATAATTTTAATGCATAGAATATGAAAGGGTGTTTTAAAACACTTTCAGAGATAAAAACATTATATTGTGATAAAAGTCTGCGAGTGAAGTGGAATGACAGTGAGTTCAAATGGAAAAGGAATGATATAATTTCTGTCATATTAGAGAGGCTGGTTTCTATGTGTTAAAATGAATCTGCCGGGCATAGTGGCTACACTTGTAATCCCAGCACTTTGGGAGGCTGAGGTGGACGGATCACGATGTCAGGAGTTTGAGACCAGCCTGGCCAACATAGTGAAAACCGGTCTCTACTAAAAATACAAAAAATTAGCCGGGCATGGTAGCAGGCACCTGTGATCCCAGCTACTCGGGAGGCTGAAGCAGGAGGATTACTTGAATCTGGAAGGCAGAGGTTGCAGTGAGCCAAGATCACACCATTGCACTCTAGCCCAGGTGATAGTACGAGACTCGCCTCTGAAAAAATAATAAAATGGATCATCATCAGTATCAAATTGTGATAGAGGCCAGGCATGGTGGCTTATGCCTATAATCCCAGCATTTGGGGAGGCTAAGGCAGGAGGATCATTTGAGGCCGGGAGTTGGAGCCTAGTCTGGGCAACATAGCAAGACCATCTCTTAAGAAAAAGGAAAAAATGGTGATGGTATGCAGGTTTTAAGGGATTTATCTAAAAGAGTGATATAATGGCTTTATTCTGAAATGTCAATACTGTTTTGTTTTGTTTTAGCCTTTTAGTAGCCTGAAGCCCGGGTTTTTAGTTTCTGTCTCTAGTGATAAGCAGAAAAGAGGGATGAGGAAGGGGCTTTACTGGCCCAACCAGAAACAGAAACTAAGAACCCGTGACTATATTATCTCTCGGACACTTAAAAGGTAGGTGAACAGTAAGATTGGAAGAGCACAGACCTGAGCTAAGGAGCTCAACACATTAACACAGGGAAGTGGGCTTAAAAGGGTGAGTGTTATGGGAGTTACCCTGGCCCAGGGAGAGTGTAGACACTTGGCCTCA
This sequence comes from Mandrillus leucophaeus, assembly GCF_000951045.1. NCBI lineage: Eukaryota > Metazoa > Chordata > Mammalia > Primates > Cercopithecidae > Mandrillus > Mandrillus leucophaeus. The sequence goes on along the minus strand of NW_012106931.1, from coordinate 1,237,855 downwards.
CATTAAATCCTGTCCCTGACTTTTCTCATCAGATGACATTCTGTGAAGCATATGGCTTTTCTTAAAGGGCCATTTCATGCCCTCTCTTGGGCACCTCTCTCCTTCTTTGCAGTGGGTCACTAAGCCTATAGAAGCACTTTCAAAGTCACTGATTCTCAAACTCAGAGAACCACCAGAGTTGGACCTGTCAGGCCTCTGAGCCCAAGCCAAGCCATCGCATCCCCTGTGATTTGCACGTATACGCCCAGGTGGCCTGAAGTAACTGAAGAATCACAAAAGAAGTGCAAATGCCCTGCCCCGCCTTAACTGATGACATTCCACCACAAAAGAAGTGAAAATGGCCGGTCCTTGCCTTAAGCGATGACATTACCTTGTGAAATTCCTTTTCCTGGCTCATCCTGGCTCAAAAAGCTCCCCTACTGAGCACCTTGTGACCCCCACTCCTGCCTGCCAGAGAACAACCCCCCTTTGACTGTAATTTTCCTTTACCTACCCAGATCCTATAAAACGGCCCCATCCTTATCTCCCTTCGCTGACTCTCTTTTCAGACTCAGCCCACCTGCACCCAGGTGATTAAAAAGCTTTATTGCTCACGCAAAGCCTATTTGGTGGTCTCTTCGCACGGACGCACATGACAGGACCCACTGGAAGGTCTGCTTAACAATGCGATTTCCAGGTCTTCCTTAAACCCATGGAATCAGATTCTCTGAAGTCTTTGAAAGAAACTGTCCCAAACAGAAGCTGGAGTAGAGCGCTGTGGTTGGTGGAAATAGCTGTTGCTTCCTGGAAGAACTTTTCATTCCCAACAAAACTGAGCAAATTTCTAACAGACTTTAATGAGTTTAAGATCCCTTTCTAGGAGCCTCACCCAGCTCCTTGTGGCCTTGGGAGGGGCCTAAGGACCTTTCACCAATTCTAGAAGGCCTCTGATAATCTTTAACCAGACATTCTTTTTTTTTTCTCCCTGGTCTCTAGTCTAGCAATGATTGTCTAAACTACAACTGTCCAATGGCAACATAATGCAAACCACAGAGGCAAGCCACATATATAATTTTAAATTTTTTAATGGCCGTATCTTTTTTTTGTTTGTTTGTTTGTTTGTTTGTTTGTTTTGGAGTCAAGGTCTCACTCTATTACCCAGGCTGGAGTGCAGTGGCACAATCTGGACTCACTGCAGCCTCTGCCTCCCAGGCTCAAGAGATCCTCCCCCCTCAGCCTCCCAAGTAGCTGGGACTACAGGCATCTGCCACCATGCCCGGCTAATTTTTGTATTTTTTGTAGAAATGAGGTTTTGCTACATTGCCAAGGTTGATCTCAAACTCCTGGGCTCGAGCAATCTGCCTGCCTTGGCCTGCCATAGTGCTGGGATTACAGGCGTGAGCCACTGCACCCAGCCAGCCATATCTTTTAAAAGGTAAAATAAAACTAGTGAAATTAATTTTGAATAATATATTTTACTGAATTTGATATATCTAAAATATTATTATTTCAACATACAATAAATATCGAAGTAACGAATGTGATACTTTACATTTTTACCAATTAAGTATTTGAAATCTGGTGTGTATTTTACACTTCTAGCACATCTCAATTCAGACTAGCCACACTTCAAGTGCTCAAGAGCCACATCTGGCTTGTGGTTCCATATTGGCCAGCAAATATTTAAACATTCTTATTTTTTCCTTTTAAAATGTCTCTGCCCACACCAGGCAAGGTGGCTCATACCTGTAATCCCAGCAGTTTGAGAGGTCGAGTGGGGAGAATTACTTGAACCCACGAGTTTGAGACCAGCCTGGGCAACATAGTGAGACCTCATCTCCTCAATAAATAAAAAATTAGCTGGGCATGGTGGTACAGGCCTATAGTCCCAGCGACTTGGGAGGCTGAGGTGGGAGGACCACTTGAACCCAGGAGGTCGAGGCTGCAGTGAGCCTTGATTGTACCCTTGTACTCCAGCCTGGGTGACAGAAATAGACTCTCTCTCTCAAAAAAAAAAAGTCTCTGCCAAGAGAGAAATCTTTGAGTTCGTTTCTTCTCCTTTTAGAAAGCCCCCTGCCTTGCAGCAAGTTTGAAACAAAGCTTTGACATGTATTTGTAATCAGTGTGTCTGAAAAGTTGCGGGGCTGGCTGGGAGAGGGGTGGGTCCTTAGAAATCTGACTTTTAACAGCTGCCCCAGGTGATTCTTGTGCACATTTCAATTTTTGGATCACTCTTCTAACTAGTCCATGTCACATTTACATCCAAGTTGGTGGCCAGCTGTGCATGGTAGCTCACACCTGTAATCCCAGTACTTTGGGAGGCCAAGGTCGGTGGATCATTTGAGCCTAGGAGTTCAAGACCAGCTGGGAAACATGGGGAGACCCCATTTCTACAAAAAAAAAAAAAAATTAATTAGGCAAGTGGAGTGGCGTATGCCTGTAGTCCCAGCTTCTTGGGAGGCTGTGATAATTGGATTGCCTGAGCTTGGGAGAGAGAGGTTGCACTGAGCCATGATAGTGCCACTGCACTCCACCCTGGGCGACAAAGCAAGATTCTGTTTCAAAAAATAAAATAAAATAAAAAGCTGGTGGCCAATTCTTCCCCAGATGTCTCTATAGAAACCTGTTTGGGCCAGGCACGGTGGCTCATACCTGTAATTCCAGCACTTCAGGAGGCCGAGGCGGGTGGATCACCTGAGGTCACGAGTTCAAGACCAGCCAGGCCAATGTGGTGAAACCCTATCTGTACAAAAAAATACAAAAATTAGCCAGGCATGAAAGGCTGGGCGTGGTGGCTCACGCCTGTAATCCCAGCACTTTGGGAGGCTAAGGCGGGTGGATCACAAGGTCAGGAGTTCGAGACCAACCTGGCCAACGTAGTGAAACTCCGTCTCTACTAAAAATACAAAAATTAGCCGGGCATGGTGGCACATGCTTGTAGTCCCAGCTACTCGGGAGGCTGAGGCAGGAGAATTGCTTGAACCTGGGAGGCGGAGGTTGTAGTGAGCCAAGATCGCGCACTCTAGCCTGGGCAACAGATTGAGACTCTGTCTCAAAAAAAAAAAAAAAAAAAAATTAGCCAGGCATGATGGTGGTGCCTGTAATCCCAGCTACTCGGGAGGCTGAGGCAGGAGAATCGCTTGAACCCAGGAGACCGAGGTTGTAGTGAGCCGAGATGGCGCCACTGCACTCTAGGCTGGGCAACAGAGCAAGACTCCATCTCAAAAAAAAGAAAAGAAAAGAAACCTGTTGGTCAAATTCTTTCATACTTGGGAAGCAGTGACAGATGCAGGAGCTCAATGTACTGCTTCTCTGGGAGTACTGGCCTCAACAAAGGAGTATCAGGGTCCTGACTCTGGCCCTGCTACATGTCTCAAACATAAAACCTTTAAACATGTGTCTTGTACATAGAAAAGACTCAGTAAATGGCATCTGGTTGTTTTTTGTTTGTTTGTTTGTTTGTTTGTTTGTTTTGAGACAAGTCTTACTCTGTCGCCCAGGCTGGAGTGCAATAGCGCAATCTCGGCTCACTGCAAACTCCGCCTTCCAGGTTCAAGCAATTCTCATGCGTCAGTCTCCTGAGTAGTGGGATTACAGATGTGGACCACCATGCCCGGCTAATTTTTGTATTTTTTGTAGAGATAGGGTTTCACCATGTTGGCCAGGCTGGTCTCAAACTCCTGACTTCAAGTGATCTGTTCACCTCAGCCTCCCAAAGTGCTGGGATTATAGGGGTGAGCCACCACACTGGGCCATGGCTGCTATTTTTAGGTAGTCTGGCTTCAGAACCAGGTTCTACCATGTATAGTTGTGATCTGAGCACATTACTTGACTCAGAGTCTTCATCTTTACTATGGGGATAACATCATTCTATTTCGCAGTGTTGTGATAAGACCCATTAAACCCCACTGGTGCATACCCATAGTTTATTTATTTATTTATTTATTTTTATTTTTGAGATGGAGTCTCATTCTGTCACTCAGGCTGAAGTATAGTGGTATGATCTCGGCTCACTGCAGCCTCCGCTTCCTGAGTTCAAGCAATTCTCCTGTCTCAGCCTCCTGAGTAGCTGGGACTACAGGCGTGCACCACCACGCTTGGCTAATTTTTGTATTTTTAGTAGAGACATGGCTTCGCCACGTTGGCCAGGCTGGTCTTGAACTCCTGACCCCTGGTGATCTGCCCGCCTCGGCCTCCCAAAGTGCTGAGATTACAGGCATGAGCCACTGCACCTGGCCAACATACCCACAGTTTAAAAAGGTAGGGTGATAAGGAAAGACACATACTATGACCATTCCTGGGCATCTCCTCATAAGGGAGTGGGGAAAGATTTTTATAGGGTTCGGAGGTTATGCTGAATGATTTGGGGATGGAACAAGGGAAAGCAGGAGCAGCTCTGGATTGAGTGTCACAGTGAAGCAAGGACAGTTTGGCAGTTGGGTTTCTCAGGAATATTTGTTCAGGAGGCAGGAGGAACCAGGGTATCACTGGTATAAAAAAATGTAATAATGGGAAAAGAGAGAGGTTGTGTGGCCTTGGCCACAGCCCCTTAGAAACACTGGTTGAGGTTCTGTTAGAAACTTTGACTGCCAGCAGAGCTAGGAAGTGAATTCAGGACCATCTTTCCCGGACAATTACAGAATTAAGCTACATGTGGAATGCTGCATTCAAAAACCCCTTATCTGAAGCTCTGCACCTAGGTTGAAAATCGAAGTTGCTGCATGTGACAGTGACCTGCACAGCTCAGAACTTTCAGGCAAGAATGGGATGTTCCATGTTCATTGAAAAAATGTCTAGTAGCAACACTGCTCATTGTCCATGATTTTAGAGAACAAGGTTTCTCAGCACTAGGTCATTGATGTTAAATAACAAAAACAGCCAGGCACAGTGGCTCACACCTGTAATTCCAGTGCTTTGGGAGGGTGAGGTGGGTAGATTGCTTGAGCCCAGGAGACTGAAACCAGCCTGGGCAATATGACGTAACCCCATCCCTACAAAATATACAAAAATTAGCCAGGCATGGTGGCATGCACCTGTAGTCCCAGCTACTCGGGAAGCTGAGGTGGGAGGCTCACCTGAGCCTGGGAGATTGAGGCAGCCTCGCAACAGGGTGAGACCCTGTCTCAAAACAAACAAATAAAAAAAGCATCTTAGAGGATCCTGTCCTAAGACTCCCAGCAAATTTCCCAGAGCTAAAGATTCTCTTTTTGGCCAGGCACAGTGGCTCATGTCTGTAATCCCAGCACTTTGGGAGGCTGAGGCAGGCGGATCACAAGGTCAGGAGACCGAGACCATCCTGGTTAACATGGTGAAACCCCGTCTTTACTAAAAATACAAAAAAATTAGCCGGGCGTGGTGGCGGATGCCTGTAGTCCCAGCTACTTGGGAGGTTGAGGCAGGAGAATGGCGTGAACCCGAGAGGAGGAGCTTACAGTGAGCCGAGATCATGCCATTGCACTCCAGCCTAGGCGACAGACCAAGACTCTGTCTGAAAAAAAAAAAAAAGATTATCTTTTTGTCATAATCATTGCTTTCGTTGTCTAAGAATTCTTTTTTGACTCAGTCAGGGCTTTGATCCTGGACTTTGTTTTGTTTCCTATTGTGAAAGGAAAATATCTTGAGCCCCTGAGACCTGTCTCAGATTTTCTGGGTTCACATTTTGGTAGCCATGAAGAGATTCAGAATGGAGATGTCCCTGACCTTTGACAAGTCTCCTATCGGTGCCTGGTACCAGCATGAGCTAACTTTATGGTTCACATCAATAGGACAATTTGCTGAGGTCTGAGAGCACCCCCTCCAGAGAATCCCTGATGTCCCAAAATGTGGTCGAGATCATACGTTTATTTTGCTGTACAACTCCTCTCTTTTTCTTTGGAGTTTTATTTGCTTCCGACACAAGGAAAGCAAGTTTGTCCGGCTTCCTTGATGATGAAGGCAGGTAACTCCATGGAGTTTGAGCTCTCTTCTAACAGGGAAGATGAGTTGTATTTTTTCTCTGCTTCTAGGATGTTAGAGAGCAGTCTTCAGCCTGAGCCCCATTCCTAGGTAAGTAAACGAATTGGGGTTTGTCTTGGCTAAAGTTAAGATTAACAACCAGCTGGTCTTAATTTCTTCTCACCATTAGAGCACTCAGTGATCATATTGTTGATGTTTTTTATTGTTGTTGTTTGTTCCTGTCTGGTTTTTGTCCTAATTCTAGTTTAGAGATGCATTCTAAAGGGTCTTCTTTATTGCGTTTTCTCCCAAATTTAATCTTAATTCAGTTTGTCTGTGTGTATTTGCATGAGGAACTGAACTGTTGTTTTCATATGTTAATGAGAGACTGAGTTTTCTCAGTTCCGAAGAGAAAGGGCATTTTGCTCCTCCCCACTGAAAGGCACTCCTGGGTGACTGGGGGCCTTGTGGGAGTGTCTAGGGGGTTGACTCCCTGCTATGTGCAGTAGCCCTGCAGGGAAATTCCCAACAAAGATTAA
>NW_012106931.1:1209859-1230620 GCF_000951045.1 Mandrillus leucophaeus | reverse complement strand
AAAAAAAAAAAAAAAAAAAAAAAAAGACTTGTCCAGGAAATGCGTATCAGGGCTGATTAGACAGCATTTTGAGCCTTCTCCGAGGTCATAGACCTCTCAAGAGAGAAACTGAGACACGTAAAAGGGTGGAAACGACTCAGTGGTGACAGACTCTGGAGTCCTGCCCACAAGCAGCACATGTTAATCTACCACACAAAAACCCCAGACCACAGCTCAGGTGCTCCTTTTAAGAAATAAAAAGAAGCGTGAAACAAACAATCTAAGAATGAGGAGAAAACAAGGAGAATGACCCCCTTTTCAGCACTCCCTCGGTTTTATGGCACCTCTACTTGTCAAAGTTTATGTAAAATGAAAATAATAAGATCTTTGTGAACATTTACATTAAGGAAAAAGAGCCCTAAGATTGACCTGCAAATTACAGAGTTCCTAAATCCTCTTTTTCTCTGTCCTTTTCTGCCTGCTCTAAATCTGCTGTTACTTTTCTATTAAGACAAAACCACTGTTTAGATCCAACAAGTTTTCTGCAAGCCAGTAAATTTGTATTTATCTCATGGCTAAAAGCTCTTAAATAAAAACTGCAGGATCTCTGTGTGTGTGTTTGTGTATGTGTGTGTGTGTATTTAAAAGGCCTTTATAATTTCTATAATCCAAACTTTTTCTGTCTGCGCTTTCTAATGTAAATTTTGCTATTTGACTTCCCTTAATATGCAAATTTAAGGCTATTTAGCTGACAACTGCCCGGGATTGTTAAACAGGTTATCAAGCATCCGAAAGTCTAAGATAGGAAAAAAAAAAAGGGTTGTTTTTTTTTTACCCGCCTCCCCCCACCCACCCCGCTCTGTCCCCCAAGCTGGAGTGCAATGGTGCAATCTCGGCTCACTGCAACCTCTGCCTCCTGGGTTTAAGAAATTCTCTGCCTCAGCCTCCTGAATAGCTGGGATTACAGGCAAGTGTCACCATGCCCAGCTAAATATTTTTTGTATTTTTAGTAGAGATGAGGGTTTGCCATCTTGGCCAGTCTGGTCTTGAACTCCTGACCTCGTGATCCACCTGCCTTGGCCTCCCAAAGTGCTGAGATTATAGGCATGAACCACCACGCCTGGCCAAAGGCGTTTTTATGACTCTATAAAATGTGCTTCCATTGACATACCAAATATGTCTGTGTATTTATGTATTATGTACACAATGTTTTACTCCTAAAATAATACATAAAAGAGCTCTAATTAATTGGTTTAAAAAATAAAAGTGCCACTAAAAAAGAAAAGACTAGTCAAATGCTTTTTTAAGTTTATATAACTTAAGTAAAATCTTTAATAAATAAGCTAGCTTTAAAATTATTGGTAAAGTAACATTAGAAATGTCTTAAGAATTGCCAGCATACAGCCCGGGTATGGCGGCTCATGCCTGTAATCTCAGCACTTTGGGAGGCCAAGGCATGCGGATCACCTGAAGTCAGGAGTTTGAGACCAACCTGGCCAACATGGTGAAATTCTATCTCTACTAAAAATACAAAAATTAGCTGGGCATGGTGGCAGGTGCCTGTAATTCCAGCTACTCGGGAGGCTGAGACAGGAGAATCACTTGAACCCAGGAGGCAGAGGTTGCAGTAAGCTGAGATTGTGCCATTGCACTCCAGCCTGGGCAACAAGAGTGAAACTTCACCTCAAAAAAAAGAATTGCCAGCATACATCTTTGTTTGCATTTATTAATCAAGCAATTTCATACTTATCCCTGCCAAATAATATAAAGTGTCAAAAACTTGACACAGGGGTTATAGCAAAATTATAAACCCAGTCCAAAACAGAACGATCTTTGCTTGTGTAATTTTTAATAAATAAGACATTTATATTGCTTTAATGAAAATATCTGCACCTTAAATTTAGTAAGATTACCATAACTTCTAATCTTGTAGCTCTAGCCAATCTAGTCCACAGGCAATAAGGAGGTTTATTTTGGGAAAGGACTGTTACCATCTTTGTTTCAAAGCTAAATTATAAACTAAGTTCCTCTTAAAGTTAGTTCAGCCTATACCCAGGAACGAACAAGGACAGCTTGGAGGTTAAGAGCAAGATGGAGTCAGTTAGGTCAAATCTTTCTTCACTGTCTCAGTTATAACTTTGCAATAGTGGTTTCATAACTTTAAATCATATCACAGTTTTCATAAATAATCTAGGTAAACAATTAAAATAATTATGTAAATATAATGGGATAAATACTTGTAGACAAACTGGTCATACTTTAGAATACAAAGTTAAATTAAATAACAGAGATTTCATTATTTGGGTATTTTCCAATAAGTGTATATTGTAGGAAAACATTCTTGCTTAAAAAAAAAAAAAAGTGTACCCTTTTTTAAAAAAGGAGAACAAGTTTTGTCTAATTCAAAGCTAACTTAAAGATTATGTATGAAACAAGGTAAAAGGAACCAGAAAATAAAGAGACGTAAAGAAAGTTATAAAAATAAAGAGGTAGGCCGAGTGTGGTGGCTCACTCCTGTAATCCCAACACTTTGGGAGGCTGAGGCGGGTGGATCACAAGGTCAGGAGATCGAGACCATCCTGGCTAACACGGTGAAACCCTATCTCTACTAAAAATACAAAAAAATAGCTGGCCTGGTAGCAGGCGCCTGTAGTTCCAGCTACTCGGGAGGCTGAGGCAGGATAATGGCGTGAACCCAGGAAGTGGAGGTTGCAGAGAGCTGAGATCACGCCACTGCACTCCAGCCTGGGTGACAGAGCGAGACTCTGTCTCAAAAAATAAATTAATTTAAAAAAATAATAAAGAGGTCTTTTTTGTGGTAAGAAAGCGTAAAGACATAATTTCATAATAAAGAGGTATTTTTGTGGCAAGAAAGCTTAAAGAGAAATAATTTTACATGAGAAAGAATCTTGTATGACAAATTTAATCCTAAAATAAATGGTTACTTAAGAAGGAGGGATGTTCAGGACAAACCAGAAAGTCCAAGCATGTCACGAATGGTCAGTATAAGTCACGATAAGAAGATTTATATTAAAAAACAAAAACAAAAACTTTAATATGATCACGTTGTCATATTATTATTAAGTTTTGGTTCACTTAGGAAAAAAACTGAGATAAAATTTTTCTTGCCCAGGTGCAGTGGCTCACACCTGTAATCCCAGCACAGCACTTTGGGAAGCCAAGGCGGATGGATCACTTGAGGTCAGGAGTTTGTGACCAGCCTGGCCAACATGACAAAACCCCATCTCTACTAAAAATACAAAAATTAGCCAGGCATGGTGGTGTGCACCTGTGTTTGCAGCTATTTGGGAGGCTGAGGCAGGAGAATCGCTTGAACCTGGGAGGTGGAGGTTGCAGTGAGCCAAGATCATGCCACTGTACTCCAGCCTGGGCAATAGAGTGAGACTCCATCTCAAAAACAAACAAACAAACAAACAAATTTTCTCGATTAAGGTTATTACATCTATGTATCTTCCTGTATGTCCTTTTAAAGTTCTTGCGACATTGGGTTACAGGGCTTTGATTCCTAGGTCTGAAAAAGACACCAAGCCCTGCTAAATCTTAAACACTGACAGCAATTAAAGCCTCATCTTCAGGCCCCATAGAAGTTGCCAATCAAAGTAAACTGCATTCCTGAGACATAGGGCAAGAAATTAGTTATTAACTCCTCAAGGGACTATTGTGGAAGAGGTAGGCACCTAAGATTGTAAGCACCAATTTTGAATGATAAAATAAGTCCAGTTTCTCTATAAATTAATCATTAATGTCAAAGGCACACTGATGCAAGACCAGCATATGGACCATGTCAGATTAACAAGATTTTCTTGGAGCATTAACCAACTCCTTAATAAAGGTTATAAAGGGTATCAAAGGTCTATGTAAGTTATCTTATGGTCAAGATTAAAATTTTACAAATTGTTTATAAAATTTTGGCTTCATGCTGGTTTTTTGTTTTGTTTTGTTTTGTTTTTAGACAGAGTCTCTCTCTGTCACCAGGCTGGAGTGCAGTGGCATGATCTCAGCTCACTACAACCTCCGCTTCCTGGGTTCAAGCAATTCTCCTGCCTCAGCCTCACAAGTAGCTGGGACTACAGACATGCGCCACCACACCCAGCTAATTTTTGTATTTTTTTTAGTAGAGACAGAGTTTCACCATGTTGGCCAGGATGGTCTCAATCTCTTGACCTTGTGATCCTTCCACCTCGGGCTCCCAAAGTGCTGGGATTACAGATGTGAGCCACCATGCCCAGCCCATGCTGTTTTTATTAGGGCTTATTGTTTGGAAAATTTAGTTGTGTGTCTCAGAGAATAAAGGTTTTCTCCTTTTTTTTTTTTTTTTTTTAATCCTTGAGTTATCACTTTGGTTAAATGAATGACTTATTTTACAATGACCTATGATCCTATTTTGTGATATCAAGTGTTTAAAACCTTTGATATTTGACAAACTTTCCAAAATTGGCTTATAAATTATGTCTTTTTTCTGACCTAATTAATCCTTTAAGATATTTAGTTTCCCTGAAGTCCCAAAAAACCCCATAATTTGGCTTATTTGGTATAAAAATTATACAGGAAGCATTGCCAAATATGAAATGGTGTTGGGTTTTCTTTGAGCTGTATTTGCATAAATATATTATTGGTATGTGTTCCAAAATTAGGGAAAACTCCTATAATTCTGATATAATTTAGTGTACATTATCAGTAATAATAATAATTATTGTGTTAAAATTATTGTGTGCCACAGAAGTAACAAATTTCTTCATCATTTGTGTCTTTGACTCTGACTGCCCTAAGACTTTGTTCATCCATGGACAATTGTTGTCTTGTTTTGGTTCTCTTTAGAAGGTGGTCTTATAATCAGCTATAAAACTATAATAGGTGCTCTTGAATGGAGATTTCTGATAACTTTGGAGATTGTGACATTAGAATAGAGGAAAAACTTTCAGGACTAATGGAGAGCTAAAACGTTCATGAGTATCAAGCAGAACAGGAATTAACTGCCTGGACTGAACTAATCATACTGACTTTTTGCTTAAAATGTTTGCTGATCCTTTGTTTTGTTTTTCAGAGCCTTAAAACTTTTCTTTTGAGCTACTGACAGCTTTTAACAGTTCAGTATAATTCTATGAACAAAATTTGGAGCATATTTGATTCTCTGTATATAATTTCTCCAGAATTTGGAAACTATTTGTAAGTATTTTTAATTTATGGTAATACATTATTTGCATAAGTATAATAAGAATCTGTTTTCATTTGTAACAGGACACAACTGGAGAAACTAGTTACTATACCAAGGCTTTGACTGGAATGGTATGCTTTCCTTTAAGGAATCAAACTTGACTTACACAGTCAATAAAGCCCTTGGGAAACTGGCCTTATATTTTGTGTACACAGTTCAGGTACAGGGTTTCTGCCCTGTGGTAAATAAAGTATGTCACTTTCTGACAGGCGCAGAAGCCCCAGGTTTGTCTGGGAATGTCAAGAGGAGAGAAAATTCACTCAACTCATAGATATATGATGACACAAATTCATGGCTGGGCTTGGCTGTACAAAGTCTCACCTGAGATTCCTCTTATGGAACAAGTTCCATCAAAGCCAATTTAAAAGCCTATGTAAAAAACAATTATTCTCACTGCACTGTATGCAAATAATTAGGCCGAGTGTAATAAACCAAACCAGTTCTACCATGATTTATCTTTAGTAAAAATGGGAAACTGGAGAGAGAAAAATTGTGTTTCAAAACTATAGTACACTTATTGTTAGATTCTAGTCTTGCCTAATGTTTTTTCAATTTTTGTTATTTTCTACAGTTTGAAACAAATTCTAATTTTTCTTGGCTACAAGTCTTCAAAATAATATTTTCAGATTTTTTTCCTTCTTTTTTTTCCATTTTGCCTAACTTGGCGTTACTGAAAACTCAGCTGTGCTTTTTTCAAGCCCTGTGAACTGAAGCTAGACAACTTAAACTTCAGAAGAAAATAACAGCAACCTATTTATATACATAATCCACTTTCATACCTGCGTACTAATATATGAACTTCAGTGTAATGTGGCCTATCTCAACTTTTCCAGGATTGTTCTTTTGTTTGTTGTTGTTTTTCTCCCTTCCTCCCTGCATTTTCTCTTCACAGCACATGAGACTTCACAAACTGCTAAAAATGAGTTTTTGAGACCTATCCATCTAGGAATAAACTGTCCTCGCCATGAGAGATCGGATAAAACCTGAGACCAGAGACTCATTTTCTTCTAAAATACTTTCTCCAAAAGATTTTGAAAAAGAAAAGGGGTGAAATGTGAAAGGAAAATATCTTGGCCCCCTTAAACTGGGAACCACTCAGGGCAAACCTGTCCTCCATTCTATTCAAAGTTATCCCTCTGCTCACAGAGATAGGTGCGTATTCTGATTGCCTCCTTTGGAAAGACTAATCAGAAACTCCAAAGAATCTCCCATAGACCTGTGACCTGGAAACCTGGGGGAGCGGTTGGGGTGGGTACTAATGTACTACTTACATATATTGATTGATGTCTCATGTCTCCCTAAAATGTACAAACCAAGCCTGTGCCCCAACCACCTTGGACACATGTCATCAGGACTTCCTGAGTCTGTGTCATGGGCACGTCCTCACCCTTGGAACTAAATTTTCTAAATTAACTGAGACCTGTGCAGATTTTCTGTGTTCACTCCATGTACAAGCTGCTTAAAGTCTCCGTGGGGAATGGAACCTTGTTTTACGAGGAGCCAAGCACTCATTTCAACCTTGCTGCACTAGATTAGGGCCATTTGCCCAAAGTGCCACTCTCTTGTGTGTGCGCATGCACAAAGGACTCCCTAGGTTCTATTGGGTGTTTTGTTTTACCTGTGCAATGCCCACACCTGTAACCCCATCTCCACCCTCTCTGACATCTGAGGAAACAAAGCCATTTCCAGTGTCCTGCCTCAAACCTGTCTGACAAAGACAGGTTTTTCATCAGACAGGTTCGTCCTCAGACAGGCTCTTCCAGCTCAGGACCTTAAGTAGAGCACCCAGTTGCACTTCCTGCTTTCAGATTCATAAATAAACCTTTATTTATTTTGGATGTTTAAGTTGCTTTCATTTTTCTATATGCACCGCATAGGGGAGAAAAGTAGACTATACAGATAAGCAAGAAGAATCCAAGCTATTACAGAAGCCCAGCCCACATAACAGCACTGCTAACCTTTTGGCATCCATCCAAGCCTCCTTCCTATGCTAATATTTTATCAAAATCAAAATTAGGATCATCCAGTTGATGGCATTATAACTTTTTTTTTTAATTTAGCAAGAATATCCTGCAGGCATCATAGTCAGTCAAATATATTTTGACACCATGACTTTCTGGGGCACCTAGCATTTATGAGTTCAGTCGGCGGTATTACTGAAGCCCCAGTCGCTTTCTGTCACAGTGCTGTTTTCTTCACACCAGAAACATAATGCTGAGTGGGTGAATGGTGGGTGGCAGAGTGTTTTGAAGCAGGTGACAGACAGCTGTGCATCTCTCTGCCAGGACAAGAGACTGCCTCACTCTGTCCCTCTAAACAGGACACATTCTTTTAAAAAAAAATAAGCTGCCAGAGGCTCACACCTGTAGTCCCAGCACTTTGGGAGGCCAAGGCGGGTGGATCACAAGGTCAGGAGATCGAGACCATCCTGGTTAACATGGTGAAACCCCGTCTCTACTAAAAATAAAAAAACTTAGCCGGGAGTTGTGGCAGGCTCCTGTAATCCCAGCTACTTGGGAGGCTGAGGCAGGAGAATGGCATGAACCCAGGAGGCAGAGCTTGCAGTGAGCCAAGATCATGCCACTGCACGCCAGCCTGGGCGACAGAGCGAGACTCCGTCTCAAAATAAATAAATAAATAAATAAATAAATAAATAAATAAAATTAAGAAAAATTTAAAAAATAAGCCACCACAACAAGTCACAGATACTAAGTACTCAGCAGTTGTCCATCAAGCACATTTACCCTGTGGTAATCTGCTGTTCCAAATGTCTAAAAGTGCATTTTAACATGACTGAAATCACACTACAATAACTATTAATATTTTATAAACTGTCTTTTTCCATAAACCAAGAAGATCTTTCCCTGGCAGTAAACATAACTTCAAAGGCTCATTTTTTTAAAATGGCACAAAATTGGCCGGGCACAGTGGCTCAAGCCTGTAATCCCAGCACTTTGGGAGGCAGGAGAATGGCATAAACCCGGGAGGCGGAGCTTGCAGTAAGCTGAGATCCGGCCACTGCACTCCAGCCTGGGCGACACAGTGAGACTCCGTCTCACCTAGAGAATGAAAAAAAAGGCACAAAATTAATAGAATATTGATAACCATTGAAGCAGAGCAATGGGTACATGAAGGTTCATTGAACTATTTTCTGTTGTGCCTGTTTGAAATTTTCCATAATAATTTTTTTTTCTTTTTTTCTTTTTTTGAGACAGAGTCTCGTGTCACTCTGTCACCCAGGCTGGAGTGCAGTGACGCAATCTCAGCTCATTGCAAGCTCTGCCTCACGGGTTCACACCATTCTCCTGCCTCAGCCTCCTGAGTAGCTGGGACTACAAGTGCCTGCCACCACACCCGGCTAATTTTTTGTATTTTTTAGTAGACACGGGGTTTCACCATGTTAGCCAGGATGGTCTCGATCTCCTGACCTCGTGATCGATCTGCCCAACTTGGCCTCCCAAAGTGCTGGGATTACAGGTATGAGCCACTGTGCCCAGCCATAATTTTTTAATAGGATATAGTTTGCTTTTACATTGCATCTTTTGTTTTCTGAGACCACACCCCAGGGTCAGGGAGATTAAGGAATCCTCAAATTCAGTAGTTGAGTGGCAGTATTCTTCCCCAAGCTGTCACTTGGAGGAGAAAACCAATCACGAGGTATGGGAGCTGGCGTTTCTCGCTCTAGAAAAACTATTGTACGATCAGCAGGGCATGAAGAAGAGGAGGACGCAGAGGTGGAGCTGGTTATACTGCGTAGCTGCCCAGGTCTCTTCCTGGGAGGAGCCACAGTTGCTTACTTTCTTCTGCCTCCTGAGTCAGCCCAGGCTTCAGATGCCATGATCTGTCATTAGCAGCTGGGCCCTCTGGGAGGAGCTGCCCTGTGCACCCACTGGAGGCAGGCCATGGGTGACCCAAGGATGCTTGGGGATGGGGATGAGGTGGAAAAGATGTTTCCAGGGAACACTTTTCACCTTCTGCTACTTAAGCCACCCTTTGCCTCCAGTGACTCCGTGGTTACAAAGCTAACCCAGATATGCTGAGTGAGGGAAGCGTGCTTGCAAACAAGACTGGGCTGAGGAGTGGATCTGGAGGTGAATTAAGCAAACACGCACCCTCTCCTAGGCACAGGGGTCTTTCTGGCTGTGATTCTGCTGAACTGATTTAGTATAGGACAGGCCGGCAAAGGTGAAGAAAAAGAGGATTGATAATTTACACAGATAACTAAACCTCTGGCTATATAGGTTTCTCTCTCTCCCTCTCTCCCTCCTGCTATCGCTTGCTTGCACAGTATTCAAAAATCAAAATGACAAACTTTTTATATTGGATTTAAAACCAGAGTTAATACCTGCTAACTATTAAAAATGGGGAGTTATTTCACCTAAGACACTGTAATTTGGGCTTGTTTAAAAGCATCTGGAGATCTGCCTTTTAACCTGCTGGCTGTAGAGGCCGCCCAGGACATCACCTCTGCTTCCGCCCTGCCCGCCCCTTCATCTGTCAGGCCTGGCCCTGGGGATCTGAGCTCAGGGCCATTGGTTACAGACCCACAGAATGTCAGTGGATCATTTAGCCCAAAGATTTCCAAACTGGGGGTCTCAACCCATTGGTGGCTCTTGAAATCACTTTAGTGGGTTTCAACCCATACTTTATTTTTAATGAAATAAAATAGAAAGAGGAAAAGGGAAGAGGGGGTTGGAGCAGAGAGAAGAGAAAAAGAAAGGAAGGGGGGATGGGAATGGGGGGGAGGAGGGGAAGAGAAAATAATCTAGGCTATTAGAACACATTCTTTAAAACTGTGTAAAATATATGTCTTACAGTGAATTACAGTTAAAAATAAAAAGGAAGGTTTGAGAATTGCTGAATGAGCCTAATTCTCTTCCTTCACAAATAAAGAAATTAAGGACCAGAGGTGAGTAACTGACCGAAGTCACACAGCTACCTAGTAAGAGAGTGAGGAGGAGAACCTGGGGGTCCCTGACCCCAGCCCACTTATCTTGCCTAAGGAACAAAGACTACTTAAACCAACTCTAAAGTCAGTGAGGCTCGAGGTAATACCCTTGATGTCTTAAGCAAAATCAAAGCTCCCAGTGTATTGTAACACAGTATTAGGGTTAAAATACAATGTATTTTAACAAAGTATTTCTCCACAGAAGAGACCACCTGTACCTGAATCACTTAGGATGCTGTGAAAATGCAGATTGCAGTCTCAGCCACTTTTTAACCATAGCCAAGTTCCTCAACCTCTCTAAACGCATTTCCCATCAGTAAAATGGGGATAATGAGAACACCAGCTTCCCAGGAATGCATGGAAGGTGCTCCCGTGCAATTTCTGACATAATGGTGGTTACTATTACCTCTTCCCAACTACAAGCCAAGCACTGTGCTGGACCCCGGAGAAGAGGTGTACCAGGCAGTCTGCCTTCTTAGGGAGCTCATCATCTAACCACTTACACACTGAGTCCTCTTTCTTCAATCCAAAACTCCAGCTCCTAATTATCCAGAGGACTGTGCTGCTTATAGTTTCCCCAGAACAAAAAAGTATGTGCATCAAACAAATGAGCCTCTGCTAGGAGGGGATTCTGTGTCCTAAAGATAACAAAGTCCTCCTCAGAAATGGGCTTTCTCAGTCCCCAGGTGGGGAGGACAGGCATGACTGAGCTATGCAGAAACCTGGAGTGCTCTCCAGGAAGGTGGCACTGGCAGGAACGAGAAGTCACAGAACCACACTCTGGTTCCCCCAGGAAAAGCCCAGAGAACCCAGGACCTGGTCTTGGCCAACAAAGCCAACTAGGTGGGAAACTCAGGGGCGCTGGAGAAGAGTCCCAGCCCTGAGGCTCCGCCCAGCCCACCTGGCCAGTCAGGGCAGGAGACACCTGGCCATCCCCAGGAGGTGCTTCCCCCCGCCCAGGAGTTGCCTCCCCAAGACATGCCCCTATCCCCTGCACCGGCAACAAAGTCAGTCCTGTTCCCCACAGTCCTACAATGGCTTCAACTATGGGTGCTGTTCAGAGAAAAGCCTGGTTCATGCTTCCAAATGGAAGATGTGCTTTTCTCCTATGGCAAGCTTTCTTAATTTAAGGCATTTAACTTTGAATGAATGTCAAGTGATCATTTTAACTAATATATGGCAAATCATTCAACTTAACCCTCACATAGTCCTGTTCTTATGTTCAGCTGAGAGCAGACATCCCCAGGCTGCCAACAAGAACACATCCAGTACATGTGACCTCCAGAGAGATCATTTTTCAACGCTATCCTCCTCCATACAACAAAATTATTTGCAGCAACAATCATGGAATGTGAAATAATTTGGCTCTGTGACCCCACCCAAATCTTATCTTGAATTCTACTCCCATAGTTCCCCATGTTGTGGGAGGGACCCAGTGGGAGATAATTGAATCATGGGGGGCAGTTTTCTCTATATTATTCTTGTGGTAGTGAATAAGTCTCACGAGATCTGATGGTTTTATTAGAGGTTTTGCTTTTTTTTTTTTTTTTTTTTTGAGACAGAATCTCACTCTGTCCCCAGCCTGGAGTGTAGTGGCTCCGTCTCAACTCACTGCAACCTCTGCCTCCTGGGTTCAAGTGATTCTCCTGCCTCAGCCTCCCAAGTAACTGGGACTACAGTTGTGTGCCACAATACTTAGCTAATTTTTTGTGTTTTATTAGAGACGGGGTTTCACCGTGTTGGTCAGGATGGTCTCAATCTCCTGACCTCGTGATCCCCCCACCTCAGCCTTCCAAAGTGCTGGGATTACAGCTGTGAGCCACCACGCCCAGCTGGTTTCTGCTTTTGTCTTCTTCATTCTCTCTTTGCCTGCTGCCACCCATGTAAGAGGTAACTTGTTCCTCCTTGCCTTCTGCTGTGATTGTGAGTCTTCCCCAGTCAAGTGGAACTGTAAGTCCAGTTAAATCTCTTCCTTTTGTAAATTGCCCAGTCTCAGACATGTCTTTATCAGCAGCATGAAAATGTACTAATATAGTAAATTGGTACCAGTAGAGTGATGTGTTGCTGAAAAGATACCCGAAAATGTAGAAGCGACTTTGGAACTGGGTAACGGGAAGAAGTTGGAACAGTTTGGAGGACTCAGAAGAAAACAGGAAAATGTGGGAAAGTTTGGAACTTCCTAGAGACTTGTTGAATGGCTTTAACAAAAATGCTGATAGTGATATGAACAAAAAGGTCCAGTCTGAGGTGGTCTCAGATGGAGATGAGAAACTTGTTGGGAACTGAAGCAAAGGTGACTCTTGTTATGTTTTAGCAAAGAGGTGGCAGCATTTTGTCCCTGTCCTAGAGATTTGTGGAACTTTGAACTTGAGAGAGATGACTTAGGATATCTGGTGGAAGAAATTTCTAAGCAGCAAAGCATTCAAGAGGTGATTTGAGTGCTATTAAAAGCATTCAGTTTTAAAAGGAAAACAGAGCATAAAAGTTTGGAAAATTTGAAGCCTAACAATGTGATAGAAAAGAAAATCCCATTTTCTGAGGAGAAATCCAAGCCAAGTGCAGAAATTTGCATAGGTAACCAGGAGCCAAATGTTAATCCCTAAGACAATGAGGAAAATGTCTCCAGGGCATGTCAGAGATCTTCACGGCATCCCCTCCTATCACAGGCCCAGACGCCTAGGCAAAAAACTGGTTTCCTGGGCTGGGACCAGGGTCCCTAAGCTGTATGCAGCCTAGGGACTTGGTGTCCTGTGTTCCAGCTGATTCAGCCATGGCTGAAAGGAGCCAATGTAGAGTTTGGATTGTGGCTTCAGAGGGTGAAGCTCCAAGCCTTGGAAGCTTCCACATGGTGTCAAGCCTACAGATGCACAGAAGTAAAGAATTGAGGTTTGGGAATCTCTGCCTAGATTTCAGAAGATGTATGGAAATGCCTGGATACCCAGGCAGAAGTTTGCTGCAGGGGTGGGGCCCTCATGGAGAACCTTTGCTAGGGCAGTGTGGAAGGAAAACATGGGGTCAGAGCCCCACACAGAGTCCCTACTGGGGTACTACCTAGTAGAGCTGTAAGAAGAGGGCCACCACCCTTCAGGCCCCAGAATGGTAGATTCACTGACAGCTTGCACCATGTGCCTGGAAAAGCCACAGACACTCAACACCAACCCATAAAAGCAGCCAAGAAGGAGGCTATACCCTGCAAAGCCACAGGGGTGGAGCCTCCCAAGACCATGGGTACCCACATCTTGCATCAGCATGACCCAGATGTGAGACATGGAGTCAAAGGAGATCATTTTGGAGCTTTAGAATTTGACTGCCTCACTGGATTTTGGACTTGTGTGGGCCCTTTATCCCCTTTGTTTTGACCAATTTCTCCAATTTGGAATGATTGTATTTACCCAATATCTGTACCTCGATTGTATCCAGGAAATAACTAGCTTGCTTGTGATTTTACAGGCTCGTAGGCAGAAGGGACTTGCCTTGTCTCAGATAAGACTTTGGACTGTGGACTTTTGAGTTAATGCTGAAATGAATTATGACTTTGGGGGACTATTGGGAAGGCATGATTGGTTTTGAAATGTGAGGACATGAGATTTGGCAGTGGCTGGGGCGGAATGATATGGTTTGGCTCTGTGTCCCTGCCCAAATCTCATGTTGAATTGTACTCCCATGATTCCCAAGTGTTATGGGAGGAATGCAGTGGGAGATAATTGAATCATGGGGGAAGTTCCCCCATACTGTTCTCATGGTAATGAATAAGTCTCATGAGATCTGATGGTTGCACCAGGGGTTTCCGCTTTTATGTCTTCCTCATTCTCTCTTTGCCTGCTGCCATCCATGTAAGATGAGACTTGATCCTCCTTGCCTTCCATGATTGTGAGGCTTCCCCAGCCATGTGGAACTGTAAGTCCAATTAAACCTCTTTATTTTGTAAATTGCCTAGTCTCAGGTATGTCTTTATCAGCAGTGTGGAAACAGACTAATACAGAATAAAACAAATAATAAAATGGCCAGAAAAGGCTGGGCACAATGACTCATGCCCGTAATCCCAGCACTTTGGGAGGCCAAGGTGGGGGGATCACTTGAGGCCAGTAGTTTGAGACCAGTCTGGGCAACATAATGAGATCCCTTGTCTCTATAAAAAATAGAAAAAAATTAGCCAGGTGTCGTGATGGCACCTGTAGTCCCACCTACTCAGGAGGCTGAGGTGGAAGGATCACTTGAGGCCAGGAGGTCGAAACTGAAGTGAGGTATAATTGTGCCTCTGCATCCTAGACTGGGCAAAAGAGCAAGACTCGGTCTCAAAAGAAAAAAAAAGGCCAGAAAATAGACAGACAGTGAAGTTTTTCTTGTATTAAACTTTGTATAAACAATCATCCAAGGCTGGATTACTAAACAGCAATGTGACCTTGGCAAGTCCTTGGTGACACTCAGTAAATACCGGATGGATGGATGGATGGATGGATGGATGGATGCATGAACCAAAGCATTTGTCTGTTTCATCACTCTGGATTGATTATCTCTGTAAAAACAAGCAAGTCAGTCCAGGCACAGTGGCTCATGCCTGTAATCCCAGCACTTTACCCATCCAAGGCTGGGTAAAACAAGGCTGAGACCTACAGGGCTGCATCCCCAGACGGTTAGGTATTCTAAGTCACAGGATGAGATAGAGGTTACAAGATACAGGTCACAAAGACCACACTGATAAAACAGGATGCAGTAAAGAAGCTGGCTAAATCAGCTACTCAGAAGACTGAGGCAGGAGAATCGCTCGAATCCGGAGGCGGAGGTTGCAGTGAGCTGAGATCGCGCCATTGCACACCTACCTGGGCACAAGAGCGAAACTCCATCTCAAAAAAAAAAAAAAAAAAAAAGAAGCCAGCTAAAACCCACCAAAACCAAGATGATGATGAGAGTGACCTCTGGTCATCCTCATTGCTCATTATACATTAATTATAATGCATTACCATATTAAAAGACACTCCCACCAATGCCATGACCATTTACAAATGCCATGGCAATGTCCAGAAGTTACCCTATATGGTGTAAAAGGAAGAGGAACCCTCAATTCCAGGAATTCCCACCCCTTTCCTGGAAATCTCATGAATAATCCATGCCTTGTTTAGCATATAATCAAGAAATAACTATAAATATACTCAGTTGAGCAGCCCATGCCACTGCTCTGTCTCTACAGTAGTCATTCTTTCATTCCTTTATGTTCTTCATAAACTTGCTTTCACTTTACTCTGTGGACTGGCCCTGAATTCTTTCTTGCGGAAGATCCAAGAATCCTCTCCCGGGGTCTGGATTGGGAGCTAATAACATATTTAACTCAGATATTAATGGATAGAATGTATCAGATCAGATTACAGTCCTACACTGTCTCAAAAAATAATAATAGTTTTTATTTATAACATAGGATAGTCTATGGACCTCTGTTTCATGGGTCTCTGCCTGTTGCACCTTCTCCACCCCTGGTAATTACGACACCTAGCACATGCTTTAAAACCTTCTAGGGTGCCCACCTACAAGATACTTCAAGCCAAGAGAATGGCTCTAAAAGCCTTTCACCATAGAGCCACAGTCTCCAGGTCTGAGCCATTTGACAGCACCTTGCCCCCACACCCTCCCTTCCAACCACACCCGGCTCCCAAACTCCCCAACCTCACGACGCCACTCACAACTGGGCATTGCCCACCTGTTAGCTCTGCCTAGAATGCCTCTCCCCCTGGCCCATCTCTTCTGCCTGGCAACTAAACTGCTATTTGTTCAAGACCCAGCTCCAAAAGCACTTGCTCTGTAAAGCCCTAGCCAACTGCTCTGCACCCACTTCCCCGCTGCGTGGTCTCCCTGCATCATTCCTGCAACCCTTCTTTCCTCTCTCCTGCCCTCCTCCATCCTTCCTTCCTAATTCAATGAAATACAGGGCTTCTGGGCCGGCCCTGCGAGGCACTAAGGAGTCAAGGTTGAAGAGGGACATGGATCAGTGATAACACTATTAGTGTCAGTCGTGAGAACCTCAAGAACAGAGCAGCTCCATGTGCCCAACCCTCAGCACCAGCCTGGCACCTTGCAGGTGCTCCGGGCACATCTGTCGAGCGAAAAGATTCTATGGAGGGTGTCCTAACCTCTGGTTCCTCTGAATGTGATCTTATGTGAAAATAGGCTGTGATCAGGTTAAGATGAGTCCTACTGGATTGAGTGGGCTCTAATCCTATAACTCATGCTCTTATAGGAGGCGGGAGATCGGGGCCTGGACATACAGGAAGACAGAAACTGGAATGAGGAGGCATCTGTAAGCAAACCCACAACAAGAACTGCGGGCAGCCGCCAAAAGCTAGAAAGAGGCCAGGACAGACTCTCCCTAGAGCCTGAGGAGGGGACACGGCCCTGCCCAAGCCTTGATTTCAGACTTCTGGCCTCCAGAACTGTGACAGAAGACACCTCTGCTGCCTCAAGCCACCCAGTTAGTGGTAATTTGTTACCGCAGCTCTAGCAAACAGAATACAGAGTCCAAGCAGGACTGGCTGTCACACCCCCGACTCCCCGCTGATCCCCGTTTTGATAACCTGGAGGCTAACTCACCCCAAGCCCAAGCGTCGCCTCCAGCCGCAGAAGGCCGCCTCCTCACTCGACACTAGATGGCGCCAGCGGGCTGAGCCGGCCCGGCTTCGTGGGCTCCTGGTGGGTGGGGTGAGTCGCCCGCAGGCCGAGACCCCAAATCCAAGGTGAAGATCAGACATCCAACTTCTTCGAGTTCTTCCCAGGGAGAGCGGCTTTTTTTCCAGTCAGAGGGAGGAAATTGGACCCTCTGCCCTGGCCCTGCCTGCCCGGCGCGCCCTTGCGCCCTCGGGTCTGAGCTGCCCGTGGTGCTTCCTCCGGCCTCTGCTGCAGGCCCGGGCGCTGCTGAGCCTGCGTGAGGACGCGCACGCGGACCGCGAGGGTGGCGAGCACCCCGGCCTGCGCAGGCAGAAGAATTTGCCCTCGTACTCGAAGCTGGGGCTTTCTGGGTGTGAGGACGGCTGCCTGCCAAAGGGCATGGCAGCGGGGAAGGAAGACGGGGTGGATCCACTCCTCTTCGTGGATCCTGTATTTTCTTCTTTTTTTTAATTTTAAAATTTTGCATCATTAGTTTTGTTTTGGTTTGTTTTTTGTTTGCTCGTTTTGAGACAGGGTGTCATTCTGGCGCCTAGGCTGGAGTGCATTGGCACGAACACAGCTCCCTGCAGCCTCGATCTCCTGGGCTCAGGTGATCCTCCCACCGCAGCCTCCATACTCTATCCCAGGAATGAAAAACTAGGCCTGCAACAGACCCCGCAGAGCTGTCGGCATGGTGCCCACAAGATCTGGCCATGGAGAAAAATGGGAGGGGCTAAATTACTGCCTCTCACAGGTGGGCTCTACTCTGGTCCTTCAAGTTCCCTTACATCTTCCTGTGGGAGACACACCACTTCTATTTCACCTCAGAAGCAATTTCCTGAAACAGGCTTTGGTCCTTCCCTCTGAACAAGTGTGATGGACCCTGCTCCACATCCTGGTCACAGTCCACAGACCCATGCGCTCTAGCCCTCCGCACAGGTTCCCTGCACACACTCTTCCAAATCAAAGCAATTTGTTCATTTCTCTGTCTTTCCCTCCTTTCTTCTCCTTGCTATGCATAGAGATAAGCAGCCTTTTTGATCCCTTTGTTTCTCATTCCTTTCCATACAGTCAGCCACAAAGCTCAAGACGCTTCACCTGAATGATTTTCCCAAATACATGAGCAATTCTGTGAATTCTTCCTAGCTAAGTCAAGCCCCCCTTCTGCTCTCATCACCTGAGGGCTAATGAACATCTTTTACCAGATGCCTGCAGTGGTCTTTCCAGTTGGTGTCCACTCCAATCCACTGTCCATCAAGCTCTTTCCTGATACGTTACACTGCGAGCACACCATTCTTCTCTTCAGTATCCTTCAATGACTCCCATTTGCCTGCAGAATCACATCCACATCCTTAGTATGGCATTCAAAGTCCTGCCCCACTGGGTGCCTTCTTCCTTTTCTCACTAGTTCCCTCACCAGCCCCCTCCATGCTGGCTGCCTGCCCATTCTCTGAATGTGTTCTTTTTTTTTTTCTTTGACAGAGCCTCACTCTGTCACCCAGGCTTGAGTGCAGTGGCACCATCTCAGCTCACTGTAACCTCCACCTCCTGGATTCAAGTGATTCTTCTGCCTCAGCCTCCCGAGTAGCTGGGACTACAGGCAAGAGTCACCATGCTGGGCTAGTTTTTGTATTTTTAGTAGAGACGGGGTTTCATCATATTGGCTAGGCTGGTCTCAAACTTCTGACCTCAAATGATCCGCCCACCTCAGTTCTCCCAAAGTGCTGGGATTACAGGCATGAGCCACCGCACTTGGCCTGGATGTGTTCCTGTCGTGGGAAGAAGCCCTGGTCCAACCCCCACTTCTGAGACTGAATGTATGAGTTTGCTAGGGCTGCCATTACAATCTTCCATAGACTGGGCAGCCTGAACAGTCCATAGACTGTTGTTTAAACAACAGAAATGTTTGTTCTTACATTCTGGAGGTTGGAAGTCCAATAGCAGGATGTCAGCAAGTTTGGTTCATCCCCAGGCCCGTGAGGGCAAAATCTGTTCCAGACCTCTCCTTGGCTCATACAAGGCTGTCTTCTCCCCGTGTCTTCACATCATCTTCCATTTCCTCTTCTTGTAGGGACACCAGTTATATTGCATTAGGGCCATCGGGTGACCTTATTTTGACTTAATTACCTCTTTAAAGACCCTATCTCCAAATACGATCACATTCTGAGGGACTGAGAGTTAGGACTTCAACACTCCAACATATGAATGGGGGGAAGGGGGAACAATTCCATCCATAATACTAAAAGTCCCAACAAATAATTTTATTTTTCCGGATAAAGTAGATGAAAATAGCAGCCAATGAGAATTGTTTATTGTTCTTAAGCAAGGCCCTGCAGGTAGCTGTGTGACCTGTCCCAGAAGGCAGATTACTAATTTGTAACAAGAGATCAGATAAATTTTTAAAATTTCTTGTTAACTTATTCCTTCTATTCCTTCTGTGTCTAGGTAGCATGCCCTTTTGTTTGTTTGTTTGTTTTTTGAGAAGGCGTCTCGCTCTGTCACCCAGGCTGGAGTGCAGTGGTGCGATCTCGGCTCACCACAACCTCCGCCTCCCAGGTTCAAGCAATTCTCCTGCCTCAGTCTCCCAAGTAGCTGGGATTACAGGCGCCTGCCACCACATCCAGCTAATTTTTCTGTTTTTAGTAGAGACAGGGTTTCACTATGTTGGTTAGACTGGTCTCAAACTCCTGACCTTGTGATCTGCCCGCCTCGGCCTCCCAAAGTGCTGGAATTACAGGCATGAGCCACTACGCCCTGCCCTTTTGTTTTGTTTTGTTTTGTTTTGAGACAGGATCTCTCTCACCCAGACTGAAGTGCAGTGGTGTGAACCCAGATCACTGCAGCCTCAACCTCCTGGGCTCAAGCAATTCTTCCACCTCAGCCTCCCAAGTAGCTGGGACCACAGGTGTGCACCACAATGCCCAGCTATTTTTTCTAATTTTTGGTAGAGATGAGGGTCTCACCATGTTGCCCAGGCTGCTCTTGAATTCCTGGGTTCAAGAGATCCTCCTGCCTCAGCCTCCCATGGTGTTGGGATTACAGGCATGAGCCACTGTGCCCAGAGCGTTTTACTTTTTAATATATAATTTTAGTTTAATTAATTTATTAAACAGGTAATACATTCACTTGCTTAAAAATTCTGAAGTACAAAAGGGAGTAGAAGATTCTTCCTCCCATGTCACTCTCCCAAGCACCAGAATCTCTCTCCAGAGTCATCCAGTGCTCTCAATGTCTGGGGTGTATTTACAGACATCCTCTGTGCATACAGAAGCAAGCACATTGACACTGTTTCTCTCTTTTTGTATACAAATGATTGCATTTCTATACTTGGCCTATTCTATACCTGGCCTATTTCTTCTATTCCTTCATACTTGGCCTTTTTCATACAATGTATTCTGCAGTTGGTGCCAGGCTGTATTATTCTTTTTTTTTTTTTTTGTATGCCTTTTATGTTTGGATATATCATATGTATTTAACCAGCCCATGTTGGTGATTATTTAGGTTATTTTCAAATCTTTGCTTTATTAAACCATTGCACTGAGTAACTTATATGTAACACATATGAACAAGATATCTGTAGGAAAAATTCCTGCAAGTAGAATGCTATGGTTTGAATGTATGCGTCCCCCCAAAATTTATATGTTGGAACTTAAACCCCAAGGTGATGGTATTAAAAGGTGAGGCCTTTGGAAGGTGATTAGGTCATGAGGGTTCCACCTGGGAGAATGGGATTCATGCCCTTATGAAAGTGCTGGAGGGCACTAGCCAGGCCTCTTTGGGCCCTTCCATCTCTTCTCCCACGTGAGGATGTAGGAATCAACCCTTTTGCCCTTCCACCACAAGAGGATGCAGCCAGAAAGTGCCATCTTGGAAGCAGAGAGCAGCCCTCACCAGACACCAAATCTGCAGGTGCCCTGCCCTTTGACTTCCCAGCCTCCAGCACAGTGAGAACTTTCTATTGTTTA
>NW_012106931.1:1207152-1209809 GCF_000951045.1 Mandrillus leucophaeus | reverse complement strand
TGTTAACTTATTCCTTCTATTCCTTCTGTGTCTAGGTAGCATGCCCTTTTGTTTGTTTGTTTGTTTTTTGAGAAGGCGTCTCGCTCTGTCACCCAGGCTGGAGTGCAGTGGTGCGATCTTGGCTCACCACAACCTCCGCCTCCCAGGTTCAAGCAATTCTCCTGCCTCAGTCTCCCAAGTAGCTGGGATTACAGGCGCCTGCCACCACATCCAGCTAATTTTTCTGTTTTTAGTAGAGACAGGGTTTCACTATGTTGGTTAGACTGGTCTCAAACTCCTGACCTTGTGATCTGCCCGCCTCGGCCTCCCAAAGTGCTGGAATTACAGGCATGAGCCACTACGCCCTGCCCTTTTGTTTTGTTTTGTTTTGTTTTGAGACAGGATCTCTCTCACCCAGACTGAAGTGCAGTGGTGTGAACCCAGATCACTGCAGCCTCAACCTCCTGGGCTCAAGCAATTCTTCCACCTCAGCCTCCCAAGTAGCTGGGACCACAGGTGTGCACCACAATGCCCAGCTATTTTTTCTAATTTTTGGTAGAGATGAGGGTCTCACCATGTTGCCCAGGCTGCTCTTGAATTCCTGGGTTCAAGAGATCCTCCTGCCTCAGCCTCCCATGGTGTTGGGATTACAGGCATGAGCCACTGTGCCCAGAGCGTTTTACTTTTTAATATATAATTTTAGTTTAATTAATTTATTAAACAGGTAATACATTCACTTGCTTAAAAATTCTGAAGTACAAAAGGGAGTAGAAGATTCTTCCTCCCATGTCACTCTCCCAAGCACCAGAATCTCTCTCCAGAGTCATCCAGTGCTCTCAATGTCTGGGGTGTATTTACAGACATCCTCTGTGCATACAGAAGCAAGCACATTGACACTGTTTCTCTCTTTTTGTATACAAATGATTGCATTTCTATACTTGGCCTATTCTATACCTGGCCTATTTCTTCTATTCCTTCATACTTGGCCTTTTTCATACAATGTATTCTGCAGTTGGTGCCAGGCTGTATTATTCTTTTTTTTTTTTTTTCTGTATGCCTTTTATGTTTGGATATATCATATGTATTTAACCAGCCCATGTTGGTGATTATTTAGGTTATTTTCAAATCTTTGCTTTATTAAACCATTGCACTGAGTAACTTATATGTAACACATATGAACAAGATATCTGTAGGAAAAATTCCTGCAAGTAGAATGCTATGGTTTGAATGTATGCGTCCCCCCAAAATTTATATGTTGGAACTTAAACCCCAAGGTGATGGTATTAAAAGGTGAGGCCTTTGGAAGGTGATTAGGTCATGAGGGTTCCACCTGGGAGAATGGGATTCATGCCCTTATGAAAGTGCTGGAGGGCACTAGCCAGGCCTCTTTGGGCCCTTCCATCTCTTCTCCCACGTGAGGATGTAGGAATCAACCCTTTTGCCCTTCCACCACAAGAGGATGCAGCCAGAAAGTGCCATCTTGGAAGCAGAGAGCAGCCCTCACCAGACACCAAATCTGCAGGTGCCCTGCCCTTTGACTTCCCAGCCTCCAGCACAGTGAGAACTTTCTATTGTTTATAAATTACTTACTCTAAGGTATTGGGTTATAGCAACAGGAACAAACTAAGTCATACAATTTCCAGGGTGAAAGAATTTCGTATCATTTCAAACAGTGCATTATCTACATAATGTTGTTTAGAAATAATCACAAATTTACAGAACATTTCCTGAAGCATTTGAGAGTACTTTTCCCAATCCCCTCCCAATACTTTAATGTGTGTTTCCCACTGGCAAGGATATTCTCCTACATAACCACAACTGTCAAATCAAGAAGTCAACATTGAGACATTACTACCATTGAATCCTCAGACCCTATTTGAGTTTTGCCCCAGTAACATCTTTATGGCAAAAGGACCCAGTTCAGAATCATATGTTAATTTCTTTTTATTCATGTCTCTTAGTCTCCTTCAGTCTGGGACAGTTTCTCAGATTTTCCCTTTTCATGACCTTGACATTTTCAAGATTACAGGCCAGTTATTTTATGAACTATCACTCACTTTGGGTCTGTCTCATTTTCTTTTCCATTATTAGTGTAGGTTGTATTCTGTAGGAATATCATGGGAGTGACGCTGTGTTCACTTGGTGCCTCCTGTCAGGCGGTACACGATTTTGATTTGTCCCACTGATGAAAGTAATGTCTGCTGGGTGTCTCCACTGTAAAATTTATCTCTATGGATTCATGGTCTTCTGTTTTATTCAATGGATTATAATCTATTATAATCATTATTTATTTTGATGCTCAAAATGTCCCTGATGTGGCCAGAAGAAGCCCCTTCAATGGGAGCCTTTCGGGCATGTCCCTATTGCTCTTTGAGCACTTTCTTGCTTTCTGATACCATATGTTCCAGGTTCATCTCGCAGTCTTCCTGCCTCAGCTCTGGAATCAGCCATTTCTCCAAGGAGCCCTGGGTCCTTTTCAAGGACAATATTAATTAATTAATTAATTTACTTATTTTTTGAGATGGAGCCTCTGTCACCCAGGTTAGAGTACAGTGGCACCATCTTGGCTCACTGCAACCTCCACCTCCCAGGTTCAAGTGATTCTCTTGCCTCAGCCTCCCAGGTAGCTGGGATTACAGGCATGTGCCACCACTCCCAACTAATTTTTTTTTTTTTTT